>NC_084742.1:41049088-41299088 GCF_033978785.1 Entelurus aequoreus | reverse complement strand
CGCGGGGCTGCTTATCACATACCACACCACTTGACGAGCTTAATTCAGGCGATTAAAACCACGCACAAAAGAAAGTGTGCATGTGAAAGTTTGGCCGCATGATGTAATTGTTTGGAACATTTCACCAGCTGTTCGGCATCACATTCAGGTGAAATGTGTCTTTTAAAGACAGACACAGATGCTTTTGAAATGCCTCGTCTAACCCAACAGAGGGCGCAACGGAGAAAAAAGCTTGCTCCGCTAAAATGTTGTTTATTTCTGTTTGACTGGTGTGAATAAACTCGTGTCCTAACTTGACTGACGTAATCCTGCCGGCCTTCCCCGTCCTTTCTGTGCTGTGTGTGACAGGGGGATAATGTTTTTTTTAAACTGGACTTTGCCCAAATAAACGATCATAAAAACACATTTCAATCACAATGATCAAGGCCGATGGTTGTTCTGCAGGGACAAACACGGCGACGGATCTTGCATTTATTTGAAGGTGGCCAACTCATTGGCAGATTTTCCAGGGCAGATCAGAGTTAGTAGTTAAGCAAGAAAAGACAGGTTTATTTTTATAGCACCATTCAGAGACTGGGCAATTCAAAGTACTTGAGAGTGGCAGTAAAATTGCACTTAAAAAAAAACCAAAGCAAAGGCAAGCAAATGAACAGCGATTAAACATATCTAATGTGCTAAATATATAGGCAAGAGGAAATAAATGTCAATACCGTGAGCCTCAATTTAAATTGCAGCCATTGTTTTTGTAGTATTTTCTTCTCATAGCTTTTTGCCACCTTTGCACATAGCTTTATTACTGCATTTTTTTAGATGAACGACTAAGAGGTAGCCTCTCTCATATTAATACATTCTAGAAATTATCATTATATAGTTAAATTACATCAATAGACAACACTGTACTTCTAAACTAAGGTAAATATACTTTAACCCTTGTGTGGTGTTCATATTGTTGTTACTCAGCCAGTGTTTGTGGGTCTGATGGACCCATTGCATTTTGTGGCTTTTAATGCCTCACAATCAAACACTTTTATGTTAAAATACTGACTTATCCCAAAAAACATCTGTAATGAAGTGATTCGAGAGGCTGGTAAAGGAATACATTGTCTCCAGACTTCCCCCCACATTCGACCCATACCAGTTTGCTTATCGCCTTAACCGCTCCACAGAGGACGCCATCTCCTCTGCACTCCACCTGAGCTTAGCACATCTGGAAGGAAAGGACACACACGTGCGGATGTTGTTTCTGGACTTCAACTCTGCATTCAACACCATCATCCCGCAGCACTTGGTGAGCAAACTGGCCCCCCTTGGATTCAGTACCCCCCTATGCAACTGGCTGCTTGACTGCCTCACAGACAGACCCCAGTCTGTGAGAGTGGGCAACAACACCTCCAGTGCCATCTGCCTGAGCACTGACTCCCCCCAGGGCTGCGTCCTGAGTCCGCTGCTGTTCACGTTGATGACCCATTACTGCTGCGCCAGGTCCACTACTAACCACATTGTGAAGTATGCGGACGACACGACAGTAGTGGGCCTCATCCGTGACAACAACCACATGGACTACAGAGAGGAGGTGAAACATCTGGTTGACTGGTGCAGAACCAACAACCTGGTCCTGAACGTCGACAAGACCAAGGAGATCGTCGACTTCAGGAAGCACCAGTCCAGCCACGCTCCACTCTTCATCAACGGCACAGCGGTGGAGATGGTAAGCAGCACCGAGTTCCTGGGGGTGCAGATAACTGACAATATGACCTGTGTTTCTGCACCTGCGGTTCCCACACAAGGTTGCAACATTGTTTGTCAACACTGTCTGCTCTCATTTTGTCGCACATTTGACCTTCTGATGTTCTGTGTACTGTTGCGTTTGACCAGATGTTCCTCCAAGTGGGATGTAAAACGCTGGTCAGTCCCAAGTTCCTTAGATGACTATAAACTGAACTCAAAAGTACCACCAAGGATAGGATAGGTATTTTGTAATTTATTTTCAAATATTTGAGAATAGAGACCAGCCTCGAACAACACATATAAATGCGGAGCCCAAGTTGATCTGAAAACTTCCCGTAAAACACTCTCCTCTTCAATGTCCCCCCCCCCCCCCCGCCCTCACTTGTCTCACCTCAAACACATGCTCATTGTGCTCCTTATCTAGAGTCGGCCTGAAGGGAAGCAAGGAGGATTCCTTCTCTCTGCCTTCCACCCCAAGGCCATCCCCAGTGCAAGCACTTTGTCATGAGATGATTAGAAAAGCAAAGAGTACAATATGGAACATTAGCTATATGTAATATGACTATTAAAATTAATAAGTAACACAAAATATGGATATATGAAGATATATATATATATATCCTTCAATTCCCCCTTCAAGATCTTTTAAAAAGATCTTTACCTCTAGTACAAAACTTCTAAAGCACGCCCCACATTAAAGTAGGTGCTGTGTTTTTTTTTTAGCAAGCTAGCATAAAACAACAGCATAGTTACATGGAAGATAGATGGAGGGAGTCTACGTCAATGTCGTCATGGTCAGGGAAGGAAACCAACAATTCTCGAAAGTCTCCATTTTGTGTGACCCCCTTCAAAGACATAACGAGCCCAGAAACAGGGTGGGGTTGACCTTCTACAGCTCTAACAATGATGCGGGTGCATAGAGACTCAGCACAAGGGGCGATAAAGCAACCGCATGAGGCTATAATGGCCAAGAAAACTCCAATGGAGACCAGGACAGACTTAATTAGGTCAGTCCACCTGCCAAATGTGCTTTGGAGCCAATCTTTGAAGGGGTCAGAGACCCCTGAAACTTCAGTAAGTTCCTTAGACAGGGCCTGGAGGCCCTCTAAGGTCCTCTGAACTGAGCCATCGGGAGCAGTGTTGTTAGGAATGAAGGTACAGCATTGGTCACCAAACGTTGCACACACACCTTCTTCCTTGGCTAGGATGCGGTCAAGGGATATGCGGTTCTGGATGGCCATGAGGGAGGTCGGGGCAAGTTGTTCAGCAAGTCCTTCAACGGCGTCACAATTCAGGTTGGTCAGTCTCAACAGATTATAAAAAACATAGTTAATGCGTTCTACATTTTTAGTAGCAGTCACAGGGAAAATAGCACCAATAATAGGAAGGTTTTCGAAACCTGCACAGGATTCACACCACAATTTGTGTTGTGAGGGGACCCCTCTTGGTTGTCCAATTGCATCAAAGTAAACACCATCAGGGTTTCTCATCAGATCAAAGGAGCCCTTTACACTCCTCCGAGATAAAACATGGCGGCGTCGGCGAGAAGTTAGAGAGGCCGCTGAGACAGGAGTTACAAGGGGAGTTAATGTGGTACCCACTAAGGAGAGTGGGGTCACCAGTCTAACCATAGCACAAAGCCCTACGGAAAACGTTGGGATTCTAATGTACAATCTGTGCTCCCCACAATACCAGAATAAGTCAGCTCATGCCTAAGGGCCTATCCTTGAGCCATCTATCAGTGTGGTGCACCAGGAAGGGTTAATGTCACCCAATTTGTTGGGGGACGAAGAGGGTCCTTTGAATTGAAGACACGTGTAATTCAGCTTTTGGGCCACAAATGGAAGAAGTCGGGTGGAATTGTCAACAGGAGGGTACACACTAGCCAACAAATCGCACACTAGCGGCGTCGGTTCAGAAAACAAGGAAATAAGACCGTTTGAGCTATTTGTGTCAGTCAACTTAGAAGGGGCGGGATAAGTGTGGGGAAAGGGACATCCAGCGGAACAAGCAACACAGTCACCCAGGTTTTGGCTCTTAGCCACGCTAGTCATCCACCTGAGCCATAGGTTGCCTGCACCCGCTCCTAAGGTCAAAGTTACCAGGCCTTCGGTGGTGATGTCATTAGCATGCACAGATGTGAGAGCCTTTGAAACACCACCGAGGTGGGGTGGTACTTTAGGTGCTACAGAGGGTGTAGAGGTAGTTAACGCCCTCTCAAGGACATTCATTTTAATAATTCCTTTAGAGTCTGTATCAGTCAGGTCAACCCCCAAAACAACATAAAAGGGACGATGGGCACCACTTACCAGAGTATGTTGTCTGCATCCGACACCAATGGTTCAGGGTTGAGTCGTTACAAATATAGAGGTTATTACCACGGTAATAGCTATTGTGTCCCCCGTAATTAATCACACTGCACAGGTCAAAAAATAAGTCTTGCTATCCCCTTTGACCCAGTCTATTTAAAGTCCACTGTATGTTCTAAGACACTTGTCAGTCACTTTCGTCGGGAAGGAAGAACTGAGACACAAAGACAGTAGAACACGCCCAAGCACCAGTCCGTCAGGGAATACTACTGGGTGTAACATCCTGCCTTTTGTCTATCAAAATCAGAGTAATTCAGGTAACGAAACGGGGATAAACATAAAACTTTTCACTTAATGTAACGACACAGATAGTTGTGCTGAAAACAAGCAAGAGAAATTGGATAACTTCGAGTATAAAGGCTGGTCTCAAATAAGGATATACAATATAGAAGTTGAAAAGAGTAATATAGGTAGAAAATCTCTCTCTCAGCGTCGTCTTCTGGGCTGTAGGATTATGTGTGTGTAATTAAAGCCTCGCTCTTCTATGACCTAGAGGGGGAGAGGTTACTAGCACAATCACCCCTTATGTGTGTTACCTCGTTAACACACACACTAAAAATGAGTCGTTTTCTGCTCCCGTTCTTCTTCAGATGCCTCAGGCTCAAAAGGCACCGCTAGGGGGTCGAGTGGGGCAGATGTGGTGGCGATGTCAGCAATGACATCCGCTGGTAATCTGTCAGGTTCTTCAGCAGGAGTGTAGAGGGAGAGGTGGTACCAGGTGTCCCCTTTACCAGCTAGTCGAAGGGCGTGAGACGTCCGTTCCACGACCTTGAAGGGACCAGTCCACCTGGGCTCCGTCCACTTGCGTTTGATGACCTAGATCTTGACCCTCTCAGCGGGCGGAAGGGAATCTGGAGTGGCGGGCTGTCATCCTCGTATCTGTACAGAAGAACTGGCACACAAATTCTGCAATTTTTTGTGTAAAATACCATTTTGGTTTTACGCTGAGTCCTCCTTCCATGGCGGCTGCTGGTCCTGGGCTGACCTGTATGCAGCTCATAGGGTGAAAAACTCAAAGGGCGGTAAAACAGTTTTATTCACGGACCTTCGAATGATCATTAACGCTAATTGCAACATGTCAATCCAATTAAATTTGGTCTGTGCACAGATTTTAGCCAATTAGTTTTTAATGTTCTGGTCCATCCTTCCAACCTTACCTTGGGACTCAGGATGGTACCCCAAACCTGTGTTCTAGTCCGAAAGCCTTTTCGACCAAGGCTAAGTGAGTATTTTTTTAAATGGTTGCCGTTGTCTGACCTAATCTTTTTGGGGAAACCATGTCGGGGTACTAGGTCATTCACAAGTCATTTAATTACTGATATTGCATCCTCTTTTGAGGTTGTTGTTGCTTCCGGCCAACCACTGGGATCGTCAACACAAGTCAGTACGTACCTTTTCCCTTGTACTGTATTGATCATATCAATGAAATCAAAGACTATACCTGGTTCACCCTCACCTCCTCCATATTCTAAATTTGATCTACTAAACTACTATCGATGTATAAAATCGTTATTTTCAAATTAAAATTAGTTATGACTTCTTACCCACGGGAAAAATGTTAAAACTATGGAGTCTGTATCCACCCTCACTCACCCCCTTCTGTTTCTGAAAAAAGGACTGTGTTAGTCATACTATCACTTTCAGAAACATCTAAGAAAAAAGTCAGCTAATAGTCAAGTAGCGGAGGACAGGTCATGTTTGAGGTCAATGATTGTCTCATTAGCCTCTATGGTCCACTGGGGGGTGTTGTTAGGGTAGGGGACCCCTTAGCAATATCACAAATAACTCAAACTCAACTAAACCCTAACTTTTATGTAACTTATTCAATATGGTGAAAGTAACAACATATGCTCATATTTATATTGTCAGAAATACAAGAAAAATACTACCCTTATGGCGGATGCTTTAGCAATAGTATTTTGAAATTTTGCCACACCTGGTGCCCCCAATAATTCATTAAGTCAAGCTCATGTTGTAGAAAGTCGAATGATGCGGACACATTTGTTACTGAATACTTTCTATCAGACTTCTGCCATGGCAACTTTGTGTATGTAATGAGCAACTATAATTATTTGATATGCTTAAATGTGCAAGGTGTCGTTTTAGCTCAGCTGTTGTGTAGCTGCTATCTCCTCGTAGCCTACAGGTGTCTAAAGTGCAGCCCATAGTTATGTGTTTAAGATAACCATGGGCTAAACCTAAACAATTGAAAATGTGGTATTTGGGTGTCGGTGTAATGTTTGGCAGCTACACCGTGTCTTATCATTGCACCTAAGTTCTTTGGTTTTGTAGGCGAGACAGAGAGCAAGGGAACAATGTGGGACATCAATTGTGTCCATCTTATACCATGCTAGCTGTTGCAAAGATAGGTCAACATATGCAGCCACACCTTGAGTTCCAACATATATAAATAATCATAACATATGGCGACTCGAGTGGCAGAACACACGGAAGCATCTCAGTCAGCCAGGGTTTTCACTGTTAGAGCAGTTGGATGTCAGCCATTCCTGTTGTTTCAGGCTGTGGTATGGGCTCATGGAGGAGCCTTGGTAGTGGTGTCGCAGCTTGGTGGTTGAGCCGTCAGGTAACACCAGGAAGGTTCCTTCTGTGCGATATTGAATGTCAGGGTACAGTCTGTAAAGGAGGTCATTACCAATTTGGCAGGGTGTGTGCAGGTCAATCACGAAGGGGTGCTTTAGTGTGTGTCCCGCAATCTGAACCGGAAGTGGTTTGGTGACAGGTAACCTTCTGGTGACCCCATCGAAGCCTTCGACCTTTAAAGAGGAAGCACACAGTTTCTTTGGTACCTCTGCATTCAGAATCGAATGGGTGGCGCCAGTGTCAATCACAAACTGATAACATTGTCCGTCGACACTCATGTCCAGCAGGGGGCCAGTCTGTATTTCCTGCTGGGGCTCCTGCTGTGGGCGTCCTTTGCCACGCCGGTATAATGTTCGTTTGCCGGCAAACCGGGACCTTTCCTGTTCAGAAATATTCGGACATTCTCGAGCCCAGTGACCAGGCTGGTCACAGGCAAAACAGTTTCTTCCCCGGATTGACTTTGAAGCACTGTGTTGTCCACCACCCGAGTCCAACCGTCTGGTCGCACGTCTGTTGAGGATTCTTTCCTCCACCTGTTGGAACTCAAAAGCAAGGTCACCCACTGCTGAATATACCCTAGCTGATCTTTGACCTTTTGGTTCTTTTAACCTTTTATCTTCAGCGATCTGTAATTTAAGAAGTCGTTTCCTTGTAGCTCTGTCATTAGCCCTATTTTGCATGGGATTAATAAAATGTCCATGCCATATGTTGGTTTTGGCACCGTGTATATCAGGGTTAACTTTGTCCAAAGTGTTTGGCCAAAGGTTCCCTCCCTGAGGTACAGGTGGGAAAGCAAGGTCAACAATGGCTTGCATGTATGCATCGGCAAGAGACTTATATTGTAGTATGTCCAAAGTGTTAATGTCATGTGTCAAAAATGTCTGCCGGAGAAAATGGTCAGACGTGTACAAGGGGTTAATTTTCGGAGGCAGGATTAATCTTAGAGGGGGCGTGTTAATACCTCCTTCTCTTGTCACTGGAGTAGGGGGCGGTGGCCTAGTCAAAGTCTGGGCGGGGCGTTTGACACACACACACACACACACATGAGCATGCGTAAGCACTCACGTACACGCACACACACACACACACACACACAAGCACTCTCTCTGCGTTTCACCTACCATAAAACTTCAGTTACTTTTTTATTTTATTTTATTTTTTATTTCCTTATTTTACCAGACGTTTGAGTTCACGACTTTTTGAGTATTGTAAACTCCCTCTTAACCCTTTCAAGGAACATTCTCTTTTTTTTTTTTTAAACTCTACCTGCTAATTCCATTGTCGACAACCGTACATTCAATTGATCATCAAACAGTAATGATTCATCACATTTTCCCCAGCCGTCATCACATTCTTGTCTGTCACACTCCTTGTCCATTGTGTCTATTTTTCCTTAATTTTAGCGCACACTAAAGTGTCGCCGGGACCTCACAACCAGGGAATCTTTATTGTATTTATTACAAATGGCCTCCAGCCGTGGAATTTATCATATGGTACAGAAGGGCCTCCTCCCGTACGATTCTTAATTTTAGCGCACACGTTAATGCCGTAGGGAACTCGCAACCAGGGAGTATTTATTGTACTTTACAAATGGCCTCCAACCCATCCTTTGTTTGTGTGCACATAAAGATGTCACAGGGATCTTACAACCAGGGAGTATTTACTGTACCATATGAAGGGCATCCAACCCGTTACTCTTTTAGGCGGCGACCAACTACCCAGGGTGAGCCACACCCAACTATTAGTTCACTCGTCAATGAAACTGCCCGTCACGGTAATCGAGACACAATGACGTGAGTTGACCACTTATTTACAATTTTAATGCAATGGCAGGCTCGGCAAAAATGCAATCAATCTATCAAAATCACCAATCTGTGTCTGGGGTACAAAGCAGTGTTTAACTTACAGACTTCTGGGCAGACTCCTAATGCAGATTTTATCTAAAAAGAAGGGTTCTGCTTACCTTGAATTATGTTTTGGCCATGTGAGTCTGTCCAGAAGATTGCAAGAGAAGGTCCAATTGTCAGCGTGTCATCTCGGACGAAGCCCCCAAATTGTTGCGTTTGACCAGATGTTCCTCCAAGTGGGATGTAAAACGCTGGTCAGTCCCAAGTTCCTTAGATGACTATAAACTGAACTCAAAAGTACCACCAAGGACAGGATAGGTATTTTGTAATTTATTTTCAAATATTTGAGAATAGAGACCAGCCTCGAACAACACATATACATGCGGAGCCCAAGTTGATCTGAAAACTTCCCGTAAAACACTCTCCTCTTCAAAACAAGTAGAGAGGCATTTGTTCTTTGTACTACATAAATAGTATGTATCCTTTATTCTGGAAAGTTGTTGTTTCCTTCTGGCGTCCAGGTGATTTCTGTGATGCTGCATATTTTGGCATCAACCTGGGACACTATTGGCAATACCAATACTTCGACATGAACTTTTCAATTAAAAGAGGCTTTGTCAGGTTCTTCATGATTGGCAGAGGGCCCATTCTCAGCTGGCAGCTATGTAGTATATGTTTAAAAGGGGCTGTTTGCAACATTTTCACAGATGTATCAAATCAAATCAACTTTATTTATAAAGCACATTTAAAATTTACCACAGGGGTAGCCAAAGTGCTGTACAATGGGCAGGTTAAAAGATAATACGAGTACCGAGCAAACACAACACAACACAAACAGAACACGATAAAAAAAATAAAAATAAAACATAAAATCAGGTTCACAGCAGGTGTATTATGGGGTGCCATTGCAGGATGGATATCACTCAGTGTTAAAAGCCATGGAATAAAAGTATGTTCTTAAGAGAGGTTTAAAAACAGGAAGAGAGGAGGCTTGTCTAACACTCAGAGGTAGGTCGTTCCAGAGCTTGGGAGCAGCAGCGGTGAAAGCTCTGTCACCTCTAAGCTCCAGCTTTGTGTCAGGGACCGTTAGTAGCAGCTGATCGGCTGATTTTAGGAATCTGGTGGGGTATGTATATTTGTATATCCCGTCCAGGATGTAAAAACGCGCCAGATATACAGTATGTGCCTTCATTTTATGCCGTGTTTGTGCGGCCTTCGTCAACTGTTCCACTTATGCATACAACACCCCAAGTAGTGTTGTCCCGATACCAATATTCTGGTACCGGTACCGGTACCAAAATGTATTTCGATACTTTTCGATACTTTTCTAAATAAAGGCGACCACAAAAAATTGCATTATTGGCTTTATTTTAACAAAAAAACCTGACGGTACATTAAACATATGTTTCTTATTGCAAGTTTGTCCTTATAAAAAATTGTGAACATACAAGACGACTTGTCTTTTAGTAGTAAGTAAACAAACAAAGACTCCTAATTTAGTTGCTGACGTATGCAGTAAAATATTGTCATTTTCCATTCGATTATTTTGTCAACATTATTAAGGACAAGTGGTAGAAAATGAATTATTAATCTACTTGTTTATTTACTGTTTTTATGTGCTACTTTCTCTTTTAACATGTTCTATCTACTCTTCTGTTACAATGCAATAATCACTTATTCTTCTGTTGTTTGGATGCTTTACATTAGTTTTGGATGATACCACAAATGTAGGTATCAATCCAATACCAAGTAGTTACAGGATCATACATTGGTTATATTCAAAGTCCTCATGTGTCCAGGGACATATTTCCTGAGTTTATAAACATAATATACTTTTTTTTTTTAAACTAAAGAAGATGTTTTGATGCCAAAAAATATCGACATAATCATAATAGTATCAACGCGATCCGCCCCTGTACTTGGTATCATTACAGTGGATGTGTAGATCCACTCATGGCGTTTGACCGGTACTTTTTAGAGGCGCTATAGTACCGAATATTAAGATTAAAGATTAAAGATTAAAGTACCAATGATTGTCACACACACACTAGATGTGGTGAAATTTGTTCTCTGCATTTGACCCAGCCCCTTGGGGAGCAGTGGGCAGCAGCGGCGCCGCGCCCGGGAATCATTTTGGTGATTTAACCCCCAACTCCAACTCTTTGTTGCTGAGTGCCAAGCAGGGAGGTTATGGGTCCCATTTTTATAGTCTTTGGTATGACTCGGCTGGGATTTATTATGATTAGTATCGCGGTACTGTACTAATACCGGTATACCGTAAAACCCTACTATGAACACGCTTTTGTCTTTTGAGTTGTCCGCATTTATATTTTTGATAGCTAATTCAGAGTGGCATTATGCCCATTTTATCCTCATCTCAGTTGGTGTTTGCAGGTTTTTAAAGCAATCAGAATAGATTTGATAGTTTTATGGAAGTTTCTTTTTACATTGTGTTATGTGTGATGTACACTGAATTCAAACTTCAAATGCAATGTAATGCTTCACCTTATTGGGGGTGCTGGACTTAGTCCAGCCTCAGAGGCGCATAAGAACAAAAGTACTTAAGTCGATGGGAGAATACGGGGAAGGCCAGATTTCAAAAGGAACGCCCAAAGCGCAGCGACAGACTTAAGAATCCGCACGGTTGTGCACCTTTTTTCACTTAAGCACATTGGAGAACAGAGCCCATAGAAGAGCACTCGTTATCAGAAACAAGTCACGGCGTTCCAGACACTGGTGCAATATATTACAGGCTGAAACTTATTGGCCTGAATGAATTCCTTGATGGGCTTAGCTCAGAAATGGTGTCTTGGTAGTGGTATTACAGACAGTTATTTCCAATTAAATAGTGTTTACAGACAGTGTTTGTGTTGCCTTAGGCTGCAACAACAGTGATGGTAATAGAGGTTCCTTTTGTGCTTGGCAATAACATGATTACACAGTATTTCCATTTCACTTTATTTCATTCGTTTCCAGTAGAATCAGTACAAATGTGCTTCCTTAGGTTAATAAGAACCTTGTACTCGACAACTACTTTTTGTATTTTGAGTTTGAGTTTGCGTTTATTTGGAACATGCATGCATACAACATGATGCATCACATACAACATGATGCATCACAATTATCAGTTTCTCTATTCAACATGTTTGAAAAGGAGTCGGAAGAAGCAGAGCTTATTTAATCCTACCCTTTTTCCTTTACATAGCAGTTGCTAAAACTTTTGTTCACTTCCTGTTAATTTATTCACAAAATACTCCATAAGTAATAACAATACAAAAAAATAAATAAATACATAATAATTAGTGAAGTAATCCAATCCAATCCAATCCACTTTATTTATATAGCACATTTACACAACAAGAATGTTTCCAAAGTGCTGCACAGCCATGTTAAAAAGAATATTAAAAACAATATTAAAAACGATATTAAAAACAATATTAAAAACAATATTATGGTACACCAATGACTGAATAAAAACAAAGAATAAATGAATAGAAAACCAATACAGAGACAATGTAAAAAATAAATATAATTAAAACAATTTTAAAGGGTAAAACCAATTAAAACAGTAAAATAGACATCAAAATTTATAACCCTAACCCTAACCACACAGGACAACAGAGGACAAAAGACCACACAACTCACGTAGTGTTAAAAGCCAAAGAATAAAAGTGGGTCTTAAGACGAGACTTAACCCTTGTGTGGTGTTCGGGTCTGTGGGACCCGTTTTCGATTCTTCTAAAAGAAAAATGATACAGTTAATTAATTTTCAAACTGAGACTCACGGGCTTTGGCTCATTTTCTGTGAAGAACATATATCAGAATACATATTTAATGAACACACACCATACACCCCCCTACACATTTCTATTACATATAAGATGTCCGGGGTCCACTGGACCCGGGGCTAATAGAAGTGTGGAAATTGATGTTCTGTGTACCACACACACACACACACACACACACACACACACACACACACACACACACACACACACACACACACACACACACACACACACACACACACACACACACACACACACACACACACACACACACACAGAGCAGGCCTAGACGGGGAGGACAGAGTGTAGGTACACAGAAGATCAGAGGGTCAAATGTGCGACAAAATGAGAGCAGACAGTGTTGACAAACAATGTTGCAACCTTGTGTGGGAACCGCAGGTGCAGAAACACAAAAGAAGAATCCCTGTGGGATGCAGAAACTGAAATGTCCATGCAACGTTCATATTATTGTTACTCAGCCAGCGTTTGTGGGTCTTAGACTTAGACTTACTTTTTATTGTCGTTCAAATTTGAACTTTACAGTACAGATAAGAACGACATTTCGTTGCATTAGCTGGTTGGCAGTGCAGGATAAAAAAAGCAATAAGGTGCAGATATAAATAAATAGATTACTGTAAAGATAAATATATTGCACTTTTGCATATGCATCTACGTTTATGGATGTATGTTATATTGTCTTTATATTCCAGCGAGTTCATCCATTTTTGGGGGGAATTGAGGGGATTATTATGATGCGTTCAAGAGTCTTACGGCCTGAGGGAAGAAGCTGTTACAGAACCTGGAGGTTCTGCTACGGAGGCTGCGGACCTTTTTCTAGAGTCCAGCAGTGAAAACAGTCCTTGGTGGGGTTGGGAGGAGTCTCTGCAGATTTTCTGAGCCCTGGTCAGGCAGCAGCTTTTTGCGATCTCCTGGATAGGAGGAAGAGGAGTCCTGATGATCTTTTCCGCTGTTCTCACCACTCTCTGCAGAGACTTCCAGTCTGAGGCATTGCAGGCTCCAGTCCAGACAGAGATGCTGTTGGTCAGCAGGCTCTCTATAGTGCCTCTGTAGAATGTGGTGAGAACGGGGGGAGGGAGCTGTGCTCTTTTCATCCGACGCAAAAAAGTGCATGCGCTGCTGAGCTCTTTTTACAAGAGCTCCGTTGTGTAGGGACCAGGTCATATTGTCAGTTATCTGCACCCCCAGGAACTTGGTGCTGCTTACCATCTCCACCGCTGTGCCGTTGATGAAGAGTGGAGCGTGGCTGGACTGGTGCTTCCTGAAGTCGACGATCTCCTTGGTCTTGTCGACGTTCAGGACCAGGTTGTTGGTTCTGCACCAGTCAACCAGATGTTTCACCTCCTCCCTGTAGTCCATGTGGTTGTTGTCACGGATGAGGCCCACTACTGTCGTGTCGTCCGCATACTTCACAATGTGGTTAGTAGTGGACCTAGCGCAGCAGTAATGGGTCATCAACGTGAACAGCAGCGGACTCAGGACTTAGCCCTGGGGGGAGTCGGTGCTCAGGGAGATGTCACTGGATGTGTTGTTGCCCACTCTCACAGACTGGGGTCTGTCTGTGAGGAAGTCAAGCAGCCGGTTGCATAGGGGGGTACTGAATCCAAGGGGGGCCAGTTTGCTCACCAAGTGCTGCGGGATGATGGTGTTGAATGCCGAGTTGAAGTCCAGAAACAACATCCACACGTGTGTGTCCTTTCCTTCCAGATGTGCAAAGCTCAGGTGGAGTGCAGAGGAGATGGCGTCCTCTGTGGAGCGGTTAGGGCGATAAGCAAACTGGTATGGGTCAAATGTGGGGGGAAGTCTGGAGACAATGTATTCCTTTACCAGCCTCTCGAAGCACTTCATTACAGATGTTTTTTGGGATAAGTCAGTATTTTAACAAAAAAGTGTTTGATTGTGAGGCATTAAAAGCCACAAAATGCAACGGGTCCATCAGACCCACAAACTCTGGCTGAGTAACAACAATATGAACACCACACAAGGGTTAAAACACTCCACTGTGGAAGCAGTTTGAACATGGAGGGGCAGAGTGTTCCAGAGTTTAGGGCCGACCACAGAGAAGGCCCTGTCTCCCCTGGTTTTAAGTCTCGTCCTCGGCACCACGAGCTGGAGCTGGCTCTCGGACCTCAGAGCGTGCGCAGGAGTGTAAATTTGGATGAGGTCCGAGATATACTGAGGTGCCAGTCCATGTAAAGCTTTAAAAACAAACAGCAAGGATTTAAAATCAATTCTAAAATGAACAGGGAGCCAGTGCAAACTCCGAAGAATTGGAGTTATATGCTCACGTTTCCTGGCCCCTGTTAAAAGTCGTGCTGCGGCGTTCTGGACTAACTGCAACCGGGAGAGAGCTTTTTGGCTAATGCCAGCATAAAGTGCATTGAAGTAGTCCAGGCGACTTGAAATAAAAGCATGCACGACTTGTTCAAAAAGGTTAAAAGATAAAAATGGTTTTACCTTTGCTAAAAGACGAAGATGATAAAAACACGATTTTAAAACGCCATTGACTTGTTTGTCAAATTTAAAATCGCTGTCTATAGTGACGCCAAGGCTGGTGACTTTGGGACGCAAATCATTTTGCAATGGTCCCAAGTCAGTGAGGGCCGGACCAAAAACTGAAATTTCCGTTTTTCCCTCATTCATTATTAAAAAATTCTGGGCTAACCAAGCCTTGACATCACATAGACAGTTGAGAAGGGGTGTCAGGGGGCCGTGGCCTTTTGAAATTGGCATATACATTTGGCAGTCATCTGCATAAAAGTGATAAGACACTCCATGTTTCTTAAAAATCTCTCCAAGAGGGAGAATGTACAAGGAAAACAGGATGGGGCCTAGAATGGATCCCTGGGGGACACCACAGTAAAGCGGAGCAGAAGAAGAGGTGGCGTCCCCCAGCCTGACAGAGAAGGACCTCTCTGACAGGTAGGATCTGAACCACTCTAATGCAGTCCCCCTGACACGCACACAGTCTCTCAGGCGGTCTAAAAGAATTGTGTGGTCGACTGTATCAAAGGCAGCTGTAAGACCTAAAAGCATTAAAATGGCAGAGCTACCAGAATCAGACATTAAAAGCAAGTCATTAAAAACCTTTAAAAGTGCTGATTCAGTACTGTGCAAAGCCTTGTATCCAGACTGAAATGGATCTAAAGTGCTATTTTCATCTAAAAAAGGCTGCAGTTGCGCTAAAACACATTTCTCCAGAATTTTTGACACAAAAGGTAATTTGGAAATGGGCTGATAATTTGACAAACATGTCGGATCTAGACCTGTTTTTTTAATCAAAGGCTCGACAACAGCTCTTTTACAAAAAGAGGGGACACAGCCAGAAATCAAGCTGCTGTTGATGATGTCCCTAACAGACAAGTCAATAGTGTCCCAGATTTCTTTAAAAAAGCGAGGGGGGACTGGGTCTGTGGGACAGGACAAGGGTTTCAGTTTGTGGACTATTCCTGTAAGCTCAGGCATGGACACAGGCTCAAAGTGACTAAACACAGCCGAGCACTGAGTGGCCACATTAAAACTCCATGGAGAGCGAGAAAGATTTGCCCGAATAAAAGCAACCTTATCGTTAAAAAAGGAGAGAAATTTTTCACAAGTTTCACTTGTCATCTCCAGTAAAGTGGCTGGATTCGGATTAAGAACATAACTAATAGTATTAAAAAGAACACGTGGCTTGCTGATACTATTTAAAATTAAGTCTGACAGATATTTTGTTTTCTCAGCTTTAACCACACTTTGATAGTTCTGACAGTTTTCTTTTAAAATTTGATAAGAAACCTCCAAGTGATCCCCTTTCCACTTGCGCTCCGCCCTTCGCCACTCACGCTGAGCTGTGCGTGTGGTTTCATTGAGCCAAGGCTCCTGTTTTGGCTTTGGACTTATAGCTCTGAGGGGCGCTATACTATCCAGAACCTCAGAACATGTAGAAAGAAAAGAGCACATCAATTGTTCAGTGTCTGCAGAGTGTGATATATTCTGCATGGACACAGTGAATAAAGGGGAGAAGGTGGCTGCGGTGTCAGACCTAATAACATGCCCATGACGCACCGCAAGTGGTTTCACATCAGGGTCCAAACATAAATTAAACATAACAGGACTGTGATCAGAAAACACAGCATCACCAACAACGACATTGTCAACATTAAAACCATGAGACAATACGAGGTCTAGTGTATGCCCACGTTCATGTGTGAAACCAGACACAGACTGTATAAAATTAAAAGAGTCAATGACATTCAGGAAGCTCCTGGATAGAGGTTCGTCTGGGCAGCAGGTGTGAATATTAAAGTCACCAACAATAAGAACACGATCATATTTGGGCAGAATTTCGGCCAGAAATTCAGAAAAGTCATTTATGAAGTCTTTGTGGTACTTGAGTGGTCGATAAACGACGGCACACAGGACGACATACGAAAGACCCAGCTCAAACATGCATAGTTCGAAGCTTGAAAAGGAGGATTGCAGGCGGATCTGACGGCATTTAAAGTCATTTTTAAAAACGACTGCTAATCCTCCTCCTTTTCGGCCAGACGACCGCGGATAATTAAAATACGAGCACTCCGGTGATAAAAGTTCATTTAGAGGAGCAAACTCACCAGTTCTCAGCCATGTCTCCGTCACACAGAGGAAGTCCAGTCCGCGGGAGACGAATAAATCCTTCAGGATAAATGTTTTGTTTGTCAAGGATCTTGCGTTAACAAGACTGAACTTAACGGGGGCCGGCGCGTCCAAGGCCGCTGCTGATCCGGGTGGGGCCCGACACAGAGCCCGCAGGTGGCGGGAATTCACTCCGCACCTCCGGGGGCGGGGACAGCAGGAGCGCGGCGGGCGAGCTTCCCCCTGCAGACCGACGACAGGAACAATCCAGGACCCGGCGGGATCCAGCAAACGTGGGTGCAGGAAGAAACCAGGTACCGGTCCATACCTCCTTCGGGAAGCCACGGAAAGCCGGGCCAGGAGTGCCCTAACTTTCACCAGCCGGCCGCCACGTTTACCGCGGCGCCGATGACGGTTTCGCCGGGGGAGAGGAGCCAGAGGGCGAAAAAGGAAGGCAGGAATCCAGCCAGGTGAGAAAGCTGACTGGGACGTCGTAAAACTAACGTCGAAGTTGATCATATCCGTGTGAGAGGGACAAAGATCCAACAGCGTTTGGCGGTCATACACAAACAGTGAGTTGACAGGTACAACAAAAGACGCGAACAGCACAAAAACAAGCAAAGCTGACAGCGAGAGACGGCAAGCCTCAGCACATACTGGCGCCATCTTGGATTCTCCCAAAAGTACCAATGATTGTCAGTAAGTTATATTTCATATGGTGAGATGCGTAGGATTATCTTGAAAATGAATGGATGGATGAGATAAATTCAGAATTTTTATCATGGTTCTTCTTCTTTGTACTTTGTAAACACTTTAAGTTTGGAGAATTTCTTGAAGTGGATCATAATAGTACATTGTTTAATTTCTTTGGTTAATCCATTCCATAATTTAATTGAAGGTCACATGAACATGAAGGTCTTAAGTGTTGTACGTGCATACAAATGTTTTAAATTACATTTTTCTCTAAGATTATATTTTATCCTCATTTGTTGAGAAGAATTGTTGTATATTCTTGGGTAGCACTATGTTTGGAAATTTCACTATTTTCGATTCAATAAATAAAGGGTTTGTATGTTCTCTATATCCAACATTATGTATTATTCTAACTAATCTTTTTTGTAACACCGTTAATGAATGAAGTGTACTCTTGTAGTTATTTCCCCATATTTCTGAACAATAACTCATATATGGTAACACTAGCGAACATGTTTTGCTTTATTCATTATTGACGTGTTTCTTGCTACTTTATGTTGTATATTTTTTACATGAGATTTCCAGTTCAATTTATCATCAATCATTATACCTAGAAATTTGGTTTCATTTATGTATTTTGGGATTTCATACAATTTTTAGTAATTCATACAAACCATACCACAACATTTCCAATTTTAGTTGGCGCTTTATGTGGCGTTTTGTCGGGGAAGACCGCCTACTCAATGGTGGAAGGTCGAAGAGAAACAGCCAGAAAAATGTCAGTTTACTTATGTTTCTCCCCGGCCTCGGCCCAATGGCATGTGGACTGAACAATAGTTCCATTAAACGCCAGGTCAGAAACAGGAAGCTGAACACCGAGCCGCAAGCCGGCGAGCCGAGTGGAGAGATGGAATTTCAGCTCCCGGAGATTAAAAGACCACAGCGGCCGGTGGAGGTGGAGACGAATAAGAGAAGGGGGTGGGCGGGTGGGTGCAAGAATAAAATGGTAGACGAGGAAGACCGAGGTGGTTATCGGTGAAAGTGGCAGATCCACTGTAAATAAGATCTCCCCACAGGGTGCTTAGCACAGGACTGCTTTTGTCTGGCCCTTAATGGCTTACAGGGCTGAGAGACACAGGTTAGAGCTCAAACATAGGGATGCCCAAATATAGTCTTTGTCTATAGGGCCAGATTTGTCTGAACTTTTTTTTCCTGGGGGGCCTCCACTGTATTGTCATCCTGTTGCCAAGTTTAGGTCTGATTCACATCATAGTGATAAGAACAGTTTTCCCCTAAAGCCATAACCACGGTAAACTCTCATAGGCACTGATTTTATAGTTTAGCACCTCTCTGTGTGCAATTTTTTTAACTTTCCACCCACAGTCTGAACGCTTCTGTATATAAGTATATGGTATAATATTTAATATTTAAACAATACATTCAGAACATTCGTTCTCAGGACTGGACTGTGCACCTTACCTCCTTCCCTTGTTTTGCATATTTGTAGACTATCGCACTGATACTGGAGTTGCTTTTAATCTCATTGTACCTGTGTATAGTGACGATAGAAGGCATTCTATTCTATAACTGTGATGTCAGTTTTAGTGCAAAAAAAAGCAGCAGAATCCGCATTCTGTGTCATCCATGAGCTGCTGCAGACTAGATAGACTGACAGGGGGAGTTTGTGAACTTTTAGGTTGTGTATTCTTTGTTGAAACAGTTGTGTTGTGTGAGAGAGGTTCATTAATCCAAGTGCAGCCTAAGGGGAAAACACCTTGGGCTACCTTCATTCCAAAGCAGGACGGCTGAGAGCGATGAATACTGTAATGTATTACCATAAAGCAGGGGTCGGCAACCCAAAATGTTGAAAGAGCCATATTGGACCCAGAATAAAAATAAAAAAAATCTGTCTGGAGCAGCAAAAAAATTAAAAGCCCTATATAAGTGTTATAATGAAGGCAACACATGTTGTAAGTGTCTATATTAGCTATATTAGCATACTATCAAAGGCTGAAGCATATCTTCGTTTACAGAAATTTTGTATTTTAAGTTTTATTCTAAAAACATTTTTGCAACATTGGAAATCATTAGTAAAATAGAGGCTTCTCACAGGATGAGATAACGTCTGGAATGACTGGCTTAGAATGGCCAAAAGTGTAGATGTGTGTGTCCAAGTTTAAGGAAACGGCAGGCTGTCTTCTTCTAATGGATTTATTACAATCTTTGCAAGCTGGGTAACGTTTGCTGTGGTCTGAAACAACATGGCACACAAACAACTATGAGAAATGCAGCCAATATTACACACAGATGATGTGTCATGAGACATGCAAATATAAATTAAATACACAGAGGACATAAGGAAAGGAAATTAAATGAGCTCAAACATTGGCGTTGTTAGGCCTATTTTAGGGGGGCTCAAGCCCCCCTAAAATATTCTTAAGCCCCCCTAAATAAATAAATAATGATAAATATTTTTTTTTTTACAAGTACATGCCGACATATTCATTATAAAGTGGCCCGAATATGAGTTTAAATAAATATTCATATAACCTGTCATTATTCACTCAGTTTCCCCTCACTTCGTAGCGTAAGGTAGAGAGCCCCTTTAGTGCGTCGGAATCCAATACATTCCACTTGTTCATATAGAAAATGCCCACATCACTCAAAATCCAGTCCGCATTTCCTCTGCGACCTTGCTTGCGGTCCTTGGACTTGTTCGTATAGAAAATGCCCACATCACTCAAAATCCAGTCCGCATTTTCTCTGCGACCTTGCTTGCGGTCCTTGGACTTGTTCGTATAGAAAATGCCCACATCACTGAAAATCCAGTCCGCATTTTCTCTGCGACCTTGCTTGCGGTCCTGCAGGTGTACGAAGCACATTAGTGCTGTGTGCTGCAATGTACTGCAATGTATTAGCTCCACTTTACACCAGGTCTGTGTTTGGCAAAAAGTTACATTCCCACCTTAAAACAATGCTGCTACTTAGTTAGCTAGTTAGTCTGAAATGCACCATGAAGGTCCCGGTTATTTATAGTTAAATGTGCACTCTTTTTTACCATTTGCTATCTTTGGCGTTACTTCCTTGTGGAGCATCAGCTGTGTTTCTCACTTTACATATGGAGGAGAACAGGAGCTGAGCTCATTCACGTATGACTACCATCAGTAGATAATAATAATAATCACTCCACAACCCCTATTGACCTGTAGGAGTCAGGGCAGAGGAGCACAGAAAGTGAGAGGGGAGAGGCCTCTACTGGAAAGGTGAGTAGGAGAATAATGATACATATAAATAAATATTAAAGGCCTACTGAAATGAAATGTTTTTATTTAAACAGGGATAGCAGATCCATTCTATGTGTCATACTTGATCATTTCGCGATATTGCCATATTTTTGCTGAAAGGATTTAGTAGAGAACAACGACGATAAAGATCGCAACTTTTGGTATCTGATTAAAAAAAGCCTTGCCCCTACCGGAAGTAGCGTGACGTGGTCAATTGAAAGGCTCCTCACATTTTCTTATTGTTTTCAATGCAGCTAGAACGATTTGGACTGAGAAAGCGACGATAACCCCATTAATTTGAGCGAGGATGAAAGATTTGTGGATGAGGAACGTTAGAGTGAAGGACTAGAATGCAGTGCAAGACATATCTTTTTTCGCTCTGACAGTAACTTAGGTACAAGCTGGCTCATTGGATTCCACACTCTCTCCTTTTTCTATTGTGGATCACGGAATTGTATTTTAAACCACCTCGGACACTATATCCTCTTGAAAATGAGAGTCGAGAATGCGAAATGGACATTCACAGTGACTTTTATCTCCACGACAATACATCGACGAAACACTTTAGCTACGGAGCTAACGGGATAGCATCGTGCTTAACTGCATATAGAAACTAAATAAATAAATCCCTGACTGCAAGGATAGACAGAAGATCAACAATACTATTAAACCATGGACATGTAAATACACGGTTAATGCTTTCCAGCCTGGCGAAGGTTAACAATGCTGTTGCTACGACGCCATTGAAGCTGACTTACCAACCGGACTTCACAGAGCTATGCTAAAAATATTAGCTATCCACCTACGCCAGCCAGCCCTCATCTGCTCATCAACACCCGTGCTTACCTGCGTTCCAGTGATCGACTATGCGACGAAGGACTTCACCCGATCACAGATGCAGTCGGCGAGACGGAGGAAGTTTAGGTGAGTTCGGCGGCTACCACGTCTGCTATCCATCTCTGTCCTCCTGGCTGTGTTGCTGTAGTCCGCCGCTAATACACCGATCCCACCTACAACTTTCTTCTTTGCAGTCTCCATTGTTCATTAAACAAATTGCAAAAGATTCACCAACACAGATGTCCAGAATACTGTGGAATTTTGAAATGAAAACATAGCTTTTTTGTATTGTATTCAATGGGGTACCAATACTTCTATCAACCGTTTACGTCACGCGCATACATCATCATATCTAGATGTTTTCAACCGGAAGTGTGGCAGGAAATTTAAAATTGCACTTTATAAGTTAACCCGGCCGTATTGGCATGTGTTGCAATGTTAAGATTTCATCATTGATATATAAACTATCAGACTGCGTGGTCGGTAGTAGTGGGTTTCAGTAGGCCTTTAAAACAAATTGTTTTTTAAATGGCTTATCGATAAGCCATTTGTTTTATTTATTTCTGGGTGGATCATGTTGACTATTGGTCCTCCTAATTGTCAATCATTCTGGTGATGTTACGTAAGGACATATATATATATATATATATATATATATATATATATATATATATATATATATATATATATATATATATATATATATATATATATATATATATATAATTTATTTATATAATAGATTGTATTTGTAATCTACTTTACATTTGATTCCAAATCTCAAAGTGCTACATAATTACAACCATTGGCATTGTTAGGCCTATTTTGGCGTTGTAATAAATAACAAATAAAAAAATGGCTTATCGATAAGCCATTTGTTTTATTTGATATATATATATATATATATATATATATATATATATATATATATATATATATATATATATATATATATATATATACTACTTTAAAGTTAAGACTAGTTTAAAGTTATCTTCATTGAAAAGTACAGTGCTTTTCTTTCAAAAATAAGGACATTTCAATGTGACCCCAAACTTTTGAACGGTAGTATATATATGTATATATATATATATATATATATATATATATATATATATATATATATATATATATATATATATATATATATATATATATATATATATATATATATATATATATGAAAGACTTTATATATATATATATATATATATATATATATATATATATATATATATATATATATATATATATATATACTACTTTAAAGTTAAGACTAGTTTAAAGTTATCTTCATTGAAAAGTACAGTGCTTTTCTTTCAAAAATAAGGACATTTCAATGTGACCCCAAACTTTTGAACGGTAGTGTATATATATATATATATATATATATATATATATATATATATATATATATATATATGAAAGACTTAATATATATATATATATATATATATATATATATATATATATATATATATATATATATATATATATATATATATATATATATATATATATATATATATATATATATAAGAAAAACCCGGACACCATCTTTGTAGTCATTTTTCTCCTGCGTGGACTTCCGTCTTCCTTTACAATGAGTGAAGCTGCACGAAACCTTGTGTCTGCAATTGTAAATAATTTAGTTTTTAAGTTTTGTGTTTCTTGTAGAATCTATATAAAGTAATATACATTAGCCTATCGTTAAAATAATGAAAAAAACATCATTAAATATATTTGTTTTATTGTATTGTTACATTAATAGCTGTTGTATTTTTATGGGATGGCTTGTTAAACATTTCATAGGATTTTCAGAGGGAGGAAAAACCAAGATATTTAATATAAAATGTAAAATGAATAAATACATAAAAAGAAAAAGAAAAAAAATGGTTTAAAGCCATCGTCCCGGGGAGCATTTTATTTCGTTCCGTGCATTTTTTTTACCGTGCCGGGATGACGGGACTACGTTAATCTCAAGCCCTGGAAGTTACAATTTATTGTTTGCCTTATTTGTTACAGCATTGCACTTTGAAGATGGTCCCTCAGCTCTTTGACAGCTTTGGCTCTTTTTCAGATCAGCAGACGGACTCTTAAGTCTTTCTTATTTACAGTATATATAAACCTTTCTCATTTCTATTCAGACTTCCATATATATTTAATTTCCTTAACGGCTTGCCATAATATATATATATAAATATATTATATATAAGCCAAATTATCCCGATCCAGATATTACTTTAATTCAAGTAATTAAGTAATATTTCCAGGGCTTGAATTTACAACCATTTTAGTCACATATGTGCCCAAAATGTAATCTGTGCAACTTCAAAATATTTGGGAACAAACAATTATTGTATTGTGAGCGAAAATGGTGGCATTAGCCTTTATGTTGTGAATGACTAACATAGAGGCTAATGCCATGACTTTCATTGTGTTTCAGTGTATCTTGAAGGATCATGCAAGTAATTGTTTCTTTTTTATGATGTAAAAAAAATGTCACTGTGCTAACCCATGTTTGTTGTTGTACTGAACACAGATTGAAAATAAACCGACTGAAATAATAATAATAACAATGAATCATTTCTAAGTCTTTGTTAGCCATTTGTGAAGTTTTGTGCTCGTGCGCTACGTTCGCTCGCATCCTGTGCATCTCCTGGGGGCTAAGCCCCCCCTGTCCTTAAAAGCTAGTGACTCCCCTGAGTACATCTATATATAATTGTATATACAGTATATATGTATATGAGTACATGTGTATATATATATATATACAGTATGTATATATATGTATATGAGTACATCTATATATATATATATATATACACTATGTATATATATATATATATATATATATATATATATATATATATATATATATATATATATATATATAAATATATGAGTACATCTATATATATACAGTATGTATATATATGTATATGAGTACATCTATATATACATATATACACTATGTATATATATGTATATGTAGACATGTGTCAGAAGGGCTACGGACAGTTTGGTTATGTTTGGGTTTTCCTGTGTTTGAAATCACTTCCTGTCCTGGTGCTCTTGTTTTGTCACTGTTTCCTGTTTGGTCTCTGTCATTTGTGGCACCTTTACTTTCTGCTCCATGTCCCGTCAGCACAGCTGTTCCCGGTTTAATTAGTTCTATTTAGTTCCACCTGAGTCCCTCCTTCAGTGCTTCATCATTATTCTTTTGACACTGAGGCGGACTGGACCGTTTTTGTTCACAGTGAGTAATACTTTTGTCTTTTTCACTTGCATTCTGCTGCTTTCTACTGTGTGCTTGGCCGATTTAAATTGTGTATTCTGCTGCTTTTAATTGTGTATTTTGCTGCTTTTTCTATTGTGTGCTTTTGCTGCTTTCTATTGTGTTTGTGTTGCTTTGCTGTGACAGTTTGACCCCGCACTGCACATGTGTTAGGAACACAACATGAACAAACAACACACATTCAATCACTTGAGTCAGTGACAAACATGCAGTTAACAAACAAATGACAAGCTGTCACTCACCATGGCTCAAGAGAGTCAAGGTGGGGCTGAGTGTTTGATGCAGGTGAACACACCTGCCCTCACTGATTAGGCCCAAGTTGGGCCGAACTATGGTTGTCAAAAGCTGGGTGTTAGAAGTACTATGTGAATACTTCCAGGCTTGTGATGGTTTATTTAAGGTGTATTTACAAAAAGATATCTGTCCTGACCAGGAGCTCAGTAGCCGTACTTATCAAGCTTCTTAGAGTGCCATTTTACACTTAAGTCCTGAAAATTTGCGAAATTTAGTCCTACTCTCAAACTTAAGAATAAAAGCTTTTTATCAACGTTCTTAAGTCTAAGAATCACTCCTACTCTCCACGATATTTAAGAGACCTTCAGAGGTGTCTTAAGTGGTTAGGAGTTGCCAGCAGGGGATGGCACTGAGGCGAGAGACGTGCGCGAACGTTCATCTTTGTTTGATGACGAGCAGCTGATCAAACGGTATCGTTTAGACAGAGCAGGTATTATTTTTGTCACAGATTTAATAATTTTCGATTCCTTGTTGATTTCTGCATGTGGCTGCAGTGGACTAGTATATATAGAGCCACCCACACCAGTTTCAAATTAGTTGCCTAATTAATGAATTGGAAAGAAAATGTTATGAGAGTAGCGTATGTGTGTGGCACACACATACGCTAGGTTACAGCATGTGAGGTGAGTGACGTCAGTGAGTGTGTGGGCGAGAGAAGAGAGGGAGCGGTATTGTGAGTGCGAGCGGGGACTAGTTTGTTTTGTGTTGGATTGGCTGTGTGCAAGCAATCAATAAAGCAAGATTTGCAACTAATCGCCGGACTCATCATTCACTCTAAAGTCGTCCGCTGTGGAGACCCACTGCCGGGTAAAGTGAAGGGTGTTGCCCCGAGCATACATCCTGGAGAAGTGTCTCCCCTGCCTCTTTGTTACGGTCTGGGAGCAGGAAGCAGGAAAGGTGCAACAAAAAGGAAACATTTATTTTTGATTCATTGCCAATATTGTTTGTTTGTTTTGTATTATTTTGTAGTTTATTGTCAAAATATACACTCCCATTGTCCACTTAAATACTTCTAAGATATTTCTTTATTCTTAGACAAGGGATTCCCTTCCGTGATTGGTCATTTCTATGGACACAGAAATGACGTCACCTAAAATTCCGTTTACGGCACATAGTAATGTCGTAATTCAGCTCTGAGTGTGACACTTAAGATTCAGTCCTACACTTCGCTGAAAGTGTGAGTAAGACGCTTGATAACTAACTTTTAAGTGCAGCTTTCAGCGAAGAATTTATTTACTCTTAAGTCAACTCTTAGCAGACTTCTTAGGAGTAATTCTAAGAAGCTTGATAAGTACGGCCCCAGGTCTCCATGCATCACCAAACATCTGCGGAGATGTTGGTGCTTGGTTTCTTGTTGTTGTTGTTGTTGTTCACCTTTTGACACTTTGGGGTTTAAATAAATGCAAAGTGTTTACAACTGCGTGCTTTGCCATCCTTGGTTTGGAAGTCCGGTTTACAATGGTTCCATTACCTTCACCTGAGGCGGGGTGTGACAGTTGCTAGTTTTATATTGTGGGGGTGTGTGTTACTGCTTTATAGATTTCAATATTTTTGTCTTTGTGAAGCGAGTGTTTGGTTTTTGTCATTTTGGGGACGGCGTGGCGCCGTTGGGTGAGTGGCTGTGCCAGCAACCTGAGGATTCCTGGTCCGATCCCCACCTTCTACCAACCGCGTTGTGTCCTTGAGCAAGACACTTCGCTCTTGCTCCTGATGGGTCGCGGTTAGGGCCTTGCATGGCAGCTCCCGCCATCAGTGTGAATGTGGAAATGGTGTCAAAGCGCTTTGAGTTCCTTGAAGGTAGAAAAGCGCTGGCTCCCCGTTCCTCACCGGATCCACTTTAAAATCCTCCTTCTCACCCAAAAAGCCCTCCACAACCAGATCCCCTGCTATCTCACCAACCTGCTTCACTGCCATACCCCTTCACGCAGCCTACGCTCCTCTGATGCCAACCTCCTCTCCCCACCACTCAGAACCAAGCTCCGGACCTTCTCTATCGCTGCTCCCACCCTCTGGAACACTCTTCCCAAACCCATCCGTGACTGCCCAGACCTTCCCGCCTTCTCAAAACACACCTTTTCAGATCTGCTTTCAACCAATGATTAGTGATTAGTGTTCTGTGTCTTGTAATGTCCTGTCTTGTAATTGTCCTGTATTATGTATTTTACAATGAACTGCTTTTATATTTCCTGTATTTTATATTACTTTAAACTGTCTCATATTTACATTTTTTCTCCTGTAAAGTGTCTTTGAGTGCTTTGAAAAGTGCTATACTAAATCAAATTTATTATTATTATTATTATTATTGTTAAAGCACTATAAAATTATAACCCATTTATCTACAAGGTTAATGTTGTGTGGCTTTGGTCAAAGTCAATATGTGTTTGGGTTCTGGTCATTTACAAAATCAATATGCAGTGGTTCCCCCAGAAAGTTTATTAGCTAAGGTGTTGTCTCTATAGGGGGAGGGAGCGTTTCCCGGGACAGGCGGCAGGACGGGTAAATGGGTGGGTGGGTGTGAAGAACAGTGTAACTAGGCCTGTCTCCACCTCATCGCTTGATGTTAGTTTGTCTAAATCAGAGGTGTCCAAAGTGCGGCTCGGGGGCCATTTGCGGCCCGCAGGTAATTTTTTAATGGCCCTGCGGCACATTCTAAAAATATGATTAAAAAACATAAAAAGTGGTATAAAAGAGCAAACAGGTGAAATGTAACAAGAACATGTTGCAATGTTTACTCTAATAACACAAAGCTGCCATGCAGGCTGTTTCTTTCTTTAAAAAATAATGATGAATCAAAATCAATGTCATTATGAATTATTGACCTATTCAAAGCTCCAATTACGTCACATTAAATATTCCACTTTGGAATATTTTTTGGGGAAAATATTTTGTGTCTGCCATATAAAAAAACTAAGCTGTTTTGTTTAAAGGGCCTAAAACGAACAAACAAAAAACATAAACAACAACAAAAGTTATAATTGACGGATAGATCTGAAGTTGATCTTGAGACTATTGTGTTAAAAAAAAAAAGTGACTTATTTTTTAATTCTTTACTGAGCAGGACCCTTTTGGATCCCCAATAATTTTAGTGGGATTTTAGTCTATTTAAGTTGCTCAAAAATAATAATGAATTAATGTTGTTATGAGTTATGCTATGAACTCCAATTATTATATAAACTCAAATATTCCACTTGAAAATGTTATTGGGGGAAAATATTGCATATTTTGTGTTTTTTCCATAAAAAAACTGGGTTTTCTTTGACAAAAAGAGCATGCAACTTAAATCTTGAAAAAAACACTTTATATTGACAGACCTAATGTTGATCTGGAGATTTAAACCTTGAATAATAATAATACTAAATAATGACACATTTTTAATATTTTTTTTACCTAAACCCTTTGGAGTCCCCAGGATCAAGCCTGAGTGGAGGCCTAAATGTATATTTTGTTATATATATATTGTATTATTTTTTAAAATTAAAAATATCAAAATGGCCCCAGCTTGCTTTGATATTTCCGTGTGCGGCCCTCAGTGGAAAAAGTTTGGACACCCCTGGTCTAAATTGTCAGACGATCGCTTCTCTGATGTCTCTTCTTTATCTGAACGGCGTCTTCTACTGCATTCAGCAACTTTATCTCCATTGGAAGTAGGGCTGCAACTAACTATTAATTTGATAATCGATTAATCTGTCTTATTACTTCGATTAATAATCGGATAAAAGAGACAAACTACATTTCTAGCCTTTCCAGTATTTTATTGGAAAAAAAACGCATACTGGCACATACTTATTTTGATTATTGTTTCTCAGCTATTTGTACATGTTGCAGTTTATAAATAAAGTTTTATAAAAAATAATAATAATTGCCTCTGCGCATAGCATAGATCCAACGAATGGATGATTAAATTAATCGCCAACTATTTTTATAATCAATTTTTATCGATTAGTTGTTGCAGCCCTAATTGGAAGTTAGTCTGTCCTGCTTCTGGTTGTTGAGTTTTGCCATAGTGGGAAAAAAAAAAAATCATAAGGATTTTTACAAAATAACATTCAATAATCATGAATACATTATTTGGGATGAACCCACTTTAAGCACAGATGTAAGATAGTGAAATGTTTTTTTACAACATGTCGAATGGCCCTCAACATAATCTGGAAAATGATGTGTGTCAAAGCACTTAATCGAGGTATTTTAATTTTGACAGAAAATATTTAATGCAACTGCAGTTTTACTTAACTCAATAGTATTTATTACAAGAAACTACTCAAAGCATTTTTAATACAACCCTATTTAAATTTGAATGTGAGTGTGAATGTTGTCTCTGTGTTGGCCCTGTGATGAGGTGGCGACTTGTCCAGGGTGTACCCCGCCTTCCGCCCAAATGCAGCTGAGATAGGCTACAGCAACCCCAAAAGGGACAAGTGGTAGAAAATGGATGGGTGGGTTTTATTTGGGGTCTGGTCAGGTAAACTACAAGGTCAACATGTATTTAATTTGTGTCCTCATGGTTTTATTTGGGGTCAGGTCAACTACAAGGTCAACATGTATTTAATTTGTGTCCTCATGGTTTTATTTGGGGTCAGGTCAACTACAAGGTCAATATGTATTTAATTTGTGTCCTCATGGTTTTATTTGGGGTCAGGTCAACTACAAGGTCAACATGTATTGAATTTGTGTCCTCATGGTTTTATTTGGGGTCAGGTCAACATGTATTTAATTTGTGTCCTCATGGTTTTATTTGGGGTCAGGTCAACTACAAGGTCAACATGTATTTAATTTGTGTCCTCATGGTTTTATTTGGGGTCAGGTCAACATCTATTTAATTTGTGTCCTCATGGTTTTATTTGGGGTCAGGTCAACTACAAGGTCAACATGTATTTGTGTCCTCATGGTTTTATTTGGGGTCAGGTCAACTACAAGGTCAATATGTATTTCATTTGTGTCCTCATGGTTTTATTTGGGGACAGGTCAACTACAAGGTCAACATTTTTTGTGTCCTCATGGTTTTATTTGGGGTCAGGTCAACTACAAGGTCAACATGTATTTAATTTGTGTCCTCATGGTTTTATTTGGGGTCAGGTCAACTACAAGGTCAATATGTATTTAATTTGTGTCCTCGTGGTTTTATTTGGGGTCAGGTCAACTACAAGGTCAACATGTATTTGTGTCCTCATGGTTTTATTTGGGGTCAGGTCAACTACAAGGTCAATATGTATTTAATTTGTGTCCTCGTGGTTTTATTTGGGGTCAGGTCAACTACAAGGTCAACATTTTTTTGTGTCCTCATGGTTTTATTTGGGGTCAGGTCAACTACAAGGTCAACATGTATTTAAGTTGTGTCCTCATGGTTTTATTTGGGGTCAGGTCAACTACAAGGTCAACATGTATTCAATTTGTGTCCTCATGGTTTTATTTGGGGTCAGGTCAACTACAAGGTCTCTGTATTTAATTTGTGTCCTCATGGTTTTATTTGGGGTCAGGTCAACTACAAGGTCAACATGTATTTGTGTCCTCATGGTTTTATTTGGGGTCAGGTCAACTACAAGGTCAATATGTATTTCATTTGTGTCCTCATGGTTTTATTTGGGGACAGGTCAACTACAAGGTCAACATGTTTTGTGTCCTCATGGTTTTATTTGGGGTCAGGTCAACTACAAGGTCAACATGTATTTAATTTGTGTCCTCATGGTTTTATTTGGGGTCAGGTCAACTACAAGGTCAATATGTATTTAATTTGTGTCCTCATGGTTTTATTTGGGGTCAGGTCAACTACAAGGTCAACATGTATTTGTGTCTTCATGGTTTTATTTGGGGTCAGGTCAACTACAAGGTCAATATGTATTTAATTTGTGTCCTCGTGGTTTTATTTGGGGTCAGGTCAACTACAAGGTCAACATTTTTTTGTGTCCTCATGGTTTTATTTGGGGTCAGGTCAACTACAAGGTCAACATGTATTTAATTTGTGTCCTCATGGTTTTATTTGGGGTCAGGTCAACTACAAGGTCAATATGTATTTAATTTGTGTCCTCATGGTTTTATTTGGGGTCAGGTCAACTACAAGGTCAACATGTATTTAATTTGTGTCCTCATGATTTTATTTGGGGACAGGTCAACTACAAGGTCAACATGTATTTAATTTGTGTCCTCATGGTTTTATTTGGGGTCAGGTCAACTACAAGGTCTCTGTATTTAATTTGTTTCCTCATGGTTTTATTTGGGGTCAGGTCAACTACAAGGTCAACATGTATTTGTGTCCTCATGGTTTTATTTGGGGTCAGGTCAACTACAAGGTCAATATGTATTTCATTTGTGTCCTCATGGTTTTATTTGGGGACAGGTCAACTACAAGGTCAACATTTTTTGTGTCCTCATGGTTTTATTTGGGGTCAGGTCAACTACAAGGTCAACATGTATTTAATTTCAACATGTATTTAATTTGTGTCCTCATGGTTTTATTTGGGGTCAGGTCAACTACAAGGTCAATATGTATATAATTTGTGTCCTCATGGTTTTATTTGGGGTGAGGTCAACTACAAGGTCAACATGTATTTGTGTCCTCATGGTTTTATTTGGGGTCAGGTCAACTACAAGGTCAATATGTATTTAATTTGTGTCCTCGTGGTTTTATTTGGGGTCAGGTCAACTACAAGGTCAACATTTTTTTGTGTCCTCATGGTTTTATTTGGGGTCAGGTCAACTACAAGGTCAACATGTATTTGTGTCCTCATGGTTTTATTTGGGGTCAGGTCAACTACAAGCTCAATATGTATTTAAATTGTGTCCTCATGGTTTTATTTGGGGTCAGGTCAACTACAAGGTCAACATGTATTTGTGTCCTCATGGCTTTATTTGGAGTCAGGTCAACTACAAGGTCAATATGTATTTAATTTGTGTCCTCATGGTTTTTTTTGGGGTCAGGTCAACTACAAGGTCAATATGTATTTAATTTGTGTCCTCATGGTTTTATTTGGGGTCAGGTCAACTACAAGGTCAACATGTATTTGTGTCCTCATGGTTTTATTTGGGGTCAGGTCAACTACAAGGTCAATATGTATTTAATTTGTGTCCTCATGGTTTTATTTGGGGTCAGGTCAACGCCAACATGTATTTGTCCTCTTGGTTTTGGTCAACTACAAGGTCAGTATGTATGTATTTTGTGTCCTCATGGTTTTATTTGGGGTCAGGTCAACTTCAAGGTCAACATGTATTTAATTTGTCCTCATGGTTTTGGTCAACTACAAGGTCAGTATGTATGTATTTTGTGTCATGGTTTTGGTCAACATGTATGTATTTTGTGTCCTCATGGTTTTGGTCAACTACAAGGTCAACATTATGTATTTTGTGTCCTCATGGTTTTATTTGGGGTTAGGTCAACTTCAAGGTCAACATGTATTTAATTTGTACTCATGGTTTTGGTCAACTACAAGGTCAGTATGTATGTATTTTGTGTCATGGTTTTGGTCAACGTGTATGTATTTTGTGTCCTCATGGTTTTGGTCAACTACAAAGTCAACATGTATGTACTTTGTGTCCTCATTGTTTTGATCACCTACAAGGTCAACATGTATGTATTTTGTGTCCTCATGGTTTTGGTCAACTACAAGGTCAACATTATGTATTTTGTGTCCTCATGGTTTTATTTGGGGTCAGGTCAACTTCAAGGTCAACATGTATTGAATTTGTCTTCATTGTTTTGGTCAACTACAAGGTCAATATGTATGTATTTTGTGTCATGGTTTTGGTCAACGTGTATGTATTTTGTGTCCTCATGGTTTTTGTCAACATGTACACTACCGTTCAAAAGTTTGGGGTCACCCAAACAGTTTTGTGGAATAGCCTTCATTTCTAAGAACAAGAATAGACTGTCGAGTTTCAGATGAAAGTTCTCTTTTTCTGGCCATTTTGAGCGTTTAATTGACCCCACAAATGTGATGCTCCAGAAACTTAATCTGCTCAAAGGAAGATCAGTTTTGTAGCTTCTGTAACGAGCTAAACTGTTTTCAGATGTGTGAACATGATTGCACAAGGGTTTTCTAATCATCAATTAGCCTTCTGAGCCAATGAGCAAACACATTGTACCATTAGAACACTGGAGTGATAGTTGCTGGAAATGGGCCTCTATACACCTATGTAGATATTGCACCAAAAACCAGACATTTGCAGCTAGAATAGTCATTTACCACATTAGCAATGTATAGAGTGTATTTCTTTAAAGTTAAGACTAGTTTAAAGTTATCTTCATTGAAAAGTACAGTGCTTTTCCTTCAAAAATAAGGACATTTCAATGTGACCCCAAACTTTTGAACGGTAGTGTATGTATTTTGTGTCCTCATGGTTTTGATCAACTACAAGGTCAACATTATGTATTTTGTGTCCTCTTGGTTTTCTTTGGGGTCAGGTCAACTTCAAGGTCAACATGTATTTAATTTGTCATGGTTTTGGTCAACTACAAGGTCAGTATTTATGTATATTGTGTCATGGTTTTGGTCAACATGTATGTATTTTGTGTCATGGTTTTGGTCAACTACAAGGTCAACATGTATGTATTTTGTGTCCTCATGGTTTTGGTCAACTACAAGGTCAACATGTATGTATTTTGTGTCCTCATGGTTTTGGTCAACTACAAGGTCAACATGTATGTATTTTGTGTCCTCATGGTTTTGGTTAACATGTATGTATTTTTTGTCCTCATGGTTTTGGTCAACTACAAGGTCAACATGTATGTATTTTGTGTCCTCATGGTTTTGGTTAACATGTATGTATTTTTTGTCCTCATGGTTTTGGTCAACATGTAAATGTATTTTGTGTCCTCATGGTTTTGATCAACTAAAAGGTCAGTATGTATGTATTTTGTGTCCTCATGGTTTTGGTCAACATTTATGTATGTATGTATTTTGTTTGTTTTGGTCAACTACAAGGTCGACATGTATTTGATTCGTGTCCTCATTGGTCCACTACAAGCTCCTCTTTCACATAACTCAATTGTAGATTCTCTTTTGGTCTCATCCCAGAAAAGCTGATGGCCCTCCATCAGCTAGATGAGCTTGCGCATCTTCCTCAGACATCTCATCTTCTACCTTGGCCTCCAAACCTTCAACAAGTTGCTCTGATTTATAGTTTTGGTTGCTGGGTTGTGTGTTTTGACTCTTCGTGTGTGTCCAGTATGTCCTTCACAAAGCTATAGCTGATTTCAGTAGGTGGTTCTTCATCCTCAAGAATAGGTATTTAGTGTGTATCCTCAAAACAAGTCTTCAGAAGATTGGGACCATTGGGGTCTTGGGGATTTTCTAACTCCACTGACAGTTGGTCATCTTGGTCTCCTACGGGCGTGCCTCCGCAAGAAATCTGCAATCAACACACCTGCCCGTGATGAGCGACCAGCCTTCATAAGCCAGCGTGTCTTAAGATCCGGTGCCAGAACGTAGCTTCTCGTACCCAGAACAGTAAGCCAACACGTCTTCAGCCTTCACTCTCCCGGTGTTCCCTTCCCGTTTGTGTTCACCGTCTCTCGTGTCGTCCTCCAGCTTCCCGTCGTCCTTCCTCGTCCTCGAGCTGTGTCTCCCCTCTTTTCTTCCTGGACTTCGACCTCACGCCTGCCCACTGACCACGACGCCTCGCTCCTGTCCTCGACCATCCACCTGCCCTCTGACGTCCGAGCCTGTGTTTTCCCCTTTTGGACTTCCGCCTCGTTCTCAACACGCACACTCAACGCCCTCTGGTGACCACGCTCAGATAATACTTACACATAGTCACACTACAGCTCTTTAAGCTAATCACACACTGCACTCACATACTGAGCTGTCAATAAAGCCCCCCTAAATAATTTGGTGTTATATATTTTTATTTTTTTTATTTTACAAATACATGCCGACATATTCATTATAAAGTGGCCCAAATATGAGTTTAAATAAATAATCATATAACCTGTCATTATTCACTCAGTTTCCCCTCACTTCATAGTGTAAGGTAGAGATCCCCTTTAGTGCGTCGGTATCCAATCCATTCCACTTGTTCATACAGAAAATGCCCACATCACTCAAAATCCAGTCCGCATTTCCTCTGCGACCTTGCTTGCGGAGTTGCGGTCCTGCAGGTGTACGAAGCACATTAGCACACAGCACTGCAGATTGCAGAACAAGAACGTGAATGGATGCAAAATGGAAATAAACGTTTTCAAGAAAGTAAATATTCATCACTGCTTGTAGTAAAATGTATTAGCTCCACTTTACACCTGGTCTGTGTTTGACAAAAAGTTACATTCCCGCTCTAAATACACCATCTTTGTAGTCATTTTTCTCCTGCGTGGACTTCTGTCTTCCTTTACAATGAGTGAAGCTGCACAAAACCTTGTGTCTGCAGTTGTAAATTTAGTTTTTAAGTTTTGTGTTTCTTGTAGAATCTATATAAAGTAATATACATTAGCCTATTGTTAAAATAATGGAAAAAACATTAAATATATTTGTTTTATTGTATTGTTACATTAATAGCTGTTGTATTATTATAGGATGGCTTGTTAAACATTTCATAGGATTTTCAGAGGGAAAAAAACCCAAGACATTTAATACAACATGTAAAATGAATAAATACGTGAAAAGAAAAAGAAAAAAAATGGTTAAAAGACATCGTCCCGGGGAGGAATTAATTTCGTCCCGTGCATTTTTTTTTACCGTCCCCGTGACGACGGGACTACGTTAATCTCAAGCCCTGGAAGTTGCATTTTATTGTTTGCATTATTTGTTTCAGCATTGCACTTTGAAGATGGTCCCTCAGCTCTTTGATAGCTTTGGCTCTTTTTCAGATCAGCAGGGACTCTAAGTCTTTCTTATTTACAGTATATATAAATGTTTCTCATTTCTATTCAGACTTCCATATATATTTAATTTCCTTAACGGCTTGCCATTATATATATATATATATATATATATATATATATATATATATATATATATATATATATATATATATATATATGTGTGTGTGTATGTATGTATGTATGTATGTATGTATGTATGTATGTATATATAAGACAAATGATCCCGATCCAGATATTACTTTAATTCAAGTAATTAAGTAATATTTCCAGGGCTTGAATTTACAACCATTTTTGTCACATATGTGCCCAAAATGTAATCTGTGCAACTTCAAAATATTTGGGAACAAACAATTATTGTGTTGTGAGCGAAAGTCATGGCTTTAGCCTCTTTGTTGTGAATTAATAACATAGAGGCTAATGCCATGACTTTCATTGTGTTTCAGTGTATCTTGAAGGATCATGCAAGTAATTGTTTCTTGTTGATGCTGTAAACAAAATGTCACTGTGCAAACCCATGTTTGTTGTTGTACTGAACACAGATTGAAAATAAACCTACTGAAATAATAACAATGAATAATTTCTAAGTCTTTGTTAGCCGTTTGTGAAGTGTTGTGCTCGTGCGCTACGTTCGCTCGTATCCTGTGCATCTCCTGGGGGCTAAGCCCCCCCTGTCCTTAAAAGCTAGTGACGCCCCTGACCTCAAATATACCAACACACGAGGCATAATGATGCAATAAGTACATACAGCTAGCCTAAATAGCATGTTAGCATCGATTAGCTTGCAGTTATGGATCCACCAAATATGCCTGATAAGCACTCCAGCAAATCAATACAATCAACAAAGTTCACCTTTGTGCATTCACGCACAGCATACAACGTTTGGTGGACAAAATGAGACAAAGAAGGAGTGGCTTAAAACACGTCTTTCTGTGGCAGCGTCGGAGAAAGTTGTACATGCAGAGAATAATTTTGCCACACCTAGTGTGTGTGTGACAATCATGGGTACTTTAACTTAAAGGCCTACTGAAATGATTTGTTTTTATTTAAACGGGAATAGCAGATCCATTCTATGTGTCATACTAGATCATTTCGCGATATTGCCATATTTTTGCTGAAAGGATTTAGTAGAGAAAATCGACGCTGATAAAAAAAGCCTTGCCTGTACTGGAAGTAGTGTGACGTCACAGGAGCTAGTATTCCTCACAATTCCCCATTGTTTAAAATGGAGCGAGAGAGATTCAGACCGAGAAAGTGACGATTACCCCATTAATTAGAGCGAGGATGAAAGATTCGTAGATGAGGAACGTTACAGTGAAGGACTTGAGAGGCAGTGATGGACGTATCTTTTTTCGCTCTGACCGTAACTTAGGTACATTGGATTCCACACTGTCTCCTTTTTCTATTGTAGATCACAGATTTGTATTTTAAACCACCTCAGATACTATATCCTCTTGAAAATGAGAGTCGAGCACGCGAAATGGACATTTAAAGTGACTTTTATCTCCAAGACAATACATCGGTGACACACTTAGCTACTGAGCTAACGTGCTAGCATCGTTCTCAAATGAAGATAGAAACAAAATAAATAAACCCCTGACTGGAAGGATAGACAGAAGAGCAAAAATACTATTAAACCATGTACATGTAACTACACGGTTAAAAATTCTCAGCCTGGTAAGGCTTAACAATGCTGTTGCTAACGACACTAAGGCTAATTTAGCAACTTAGCAACCGGAACTCACAGAACTATATACTCTCTCCTTTTTCTATTGGTATCACGGATTTGTATTTTAAACCACCTCGGATACTATATCCTCTTGAAAATGAGAGTCGAGCACGCGAAATGGACATTTAAAGTGACTTTTATCTCCAAGACAATACATCGGTGACACACTTAGCTACTGAGCTAACGTGCTAGCATCGTTCTCAAATGAAGATAGAAACAAAATAAATAAACCCCTGACTGGAAGGATAGACAGAAGACCAACAATACTATTAAACCATGTACATGTAACTACACGGTTAAAAATTCTCAGCCTGGTAAGGCTTAAAAATGTTGTTGCTAACGACGCTAAGGCTAATTTAGCAACTTAGCAACCGGAACTCACAGAACTATGATAAAAACATTAGCGCTCCACCTACGCCAGCCAGCCCTCATCTTCCCATCAACAGCCGTGCTCACCTGCGTTCCAGCGATCAACGGCGCGACGAAGGACTTCATCCGTGGGTTTGGCGGCAAGCATCAGCTAGGCGTCTTCTATCAGGGTAAGTAGTCCTTGTTGTGTTGCTGTAAGTGTTGTACTTAGCCGCTAAGACACCGATCGATCCCACCTACAACGTTCTTCTTTGGAGCCTCCATTGTTCATTAAACAAATTGCAAAAGATTCACCAACACAGATGTCCAGAATACTGTGGAATTTTGTTTAAGAAAACAGAGCTTTGTATATTGTGTCCAATAGGGCCCAAACACTTCCGTGCATTTTATGACGTCACGCGCATAAATCATATCCAAAGGAGATTTTCTACCGAAAGTGTGGCGGGAATTTAAAAATTGCACTTTATAAGTTAACCCGGCTGTATTGGCATGTGTTTCAATGTTAAGATTTCATCATTGATATATAAACTATCAGACTGCGTGGTCGGTAGTAGTGGCTTTCAGTAGGCCTTTAACATGTAAACAAACTACGATGAGTTCAAGGATCGCTGAAATAAGTAGGACAAAACGGTGCTTGCCAAATACTGTCATCAGTGAAGCTTGTATAACATAAACAATAGGATTTCTAACAATGAGGAAGGTTTGTGTCATGTTTGTTCTCCTACAGAAAATATATTAAAACAAAAACTTTTTTTTTTTCTTCATCTTTTTCCATTTTCACACATCTCTGAAAGAGGTCCAGGGAGCCACTAGAGAGCTAAAAAGCCGCCATAAAGGAACAGGTTAAGATGTTTTTATTGAACAACAAATCAATCAGCGGTTATGTATTATTTACTTATTTTGTCTTTGTGAAATGTGCCAAAATTACACTTTTTCATTCTTTACCCGGATAAAGTAATTCATGTTACAAATTTACACAGCGGTAGAGCAGAGGGCTGAAGGAGAGGAGGTCATTTACATTCTGTAATGGATCGGGAATTTCAAATCAGGTGTAGTTAATAATGAGCACTTGTTTGAAGAAGCTCTTCATTAGTGTGAACGAGCATGCGATTGGCCATGCTTTGATGTGACTTCACACGGCAAAAAAAACACAAAAAAAACAGATTGCGTGGATAATGGCACTGAGATCAGTGAATGTATGTTTCTTTTGACACGGAGCGGTACAAGGGCCTCTCTTTGATGTATCACGCCCATGCTTAAGATAACATCAGATGCACGCGACTGCATATTGTTTATCACTTGAAGGTAACCTCGTAATGAGGGGGTGTCCAAACCTTTTTTCACGCAGGCCCATGTACTGAAAAATCAAAGGATGCGGGGGCATTATGCTGTTTTTAACAAACCTTATTATTAATCACAGTTCAACTTTTTCTTGCCTTTTTTTAAAAGTTTTTTTTTTTTTTGTTTTCAATATAGTTTTAATATAGTTATTTTTTTTAAATTGTTACTGGTAAAGAATGAACTTTGTGTTGTAAAAGGCACTTTTGGACACCCCTATAAGAAAATGATGGTCAGCACTGATTTAAAGGCCTACTGAAAGCCACTACTACCGACCACGCAGTCTGATAGTTTATATATCAATGATGAAATCTTAACATTGAAACACATGCCAATACGGCCGGGTTAACTTATAAAGTGCAATTTTAAAATTCCCGCCACACTTCCGGTTGAAAAACTCCTTTGGATATGATTTATGCGCGTGACGTCATAAAATCCACGGAAGTGGTTGTACCCCATCGACCCGATACAAAAACCTCTTGTTTTCTTCGACAAAATTCCACAGTATTCTGGACATCTGTGTTGGTGAATCTTTTGCAATTTGTTTAATGAACAATGGAGGCTGCAAAGAAGACCGTTGTAGGTGGCATCGATCAGTGTATTAGCGGCTAAGTACAATACTTACAGCAACACAACAAGGACTACTTACTACGCCTAGCCGATGCTTGCCGCCAAACCCACGGATGAAGTCCTTCGTCGTGCCGTCGATCGCTGTAACGCAGGTGAGCATGGCTGTTGATGGGAAGATGAGGGCTGGCTGGCGTAGGTGGAGCGCTAATGTTTTTATCATAGTTCTGTGAGGTCCGGTTGCTAAGTTGCTAAATTAGCCTTAGCGTCATTAGCAACAGCATTGTTAAGCCTTACCAGGCTGAGAATTTTTAACCGTGTAGTTACATGTACATGGTTTAATAGTATTGTTGATCTTCTGTCTATCCTTCCAGTCAGGGGTTTATTTCTTTTGTTTCTATCTTCATTTGAGAACGATGCTATCACGTTAGCTCAGTAGCTAAGTGTGTCACCGATGTATTGTCGTGGAGATAAAAGTCACTTTAAATGTTCATTTCGCGTGCTCGACTCTCATTTTCAAGAGGATATAGTATCCGAGGTGGTTTAAAATACAAATCCGTGATCCACAATAGAAAAAGGAGAGAGTGTGGAATCCAATGAGCCAGCTTGTACCTAAGTTACGGTCAGAGCGAAAAAAGATACGTCCATCACTGCCTCTCTAGTCCTTCACTGTAACGTTCCTCATCTACGAATCTTTCATCCTTGCTCAAATTAATGGGGTAATCGTCGCTTTGTCGCTCCGAATCTCTCGCTCCATTGTAAACAACGGGGAATTGTGAGGAATACTAGCTCCTGTGACGTCACGCTACTTCCGGTACAGGCAAGGCTTTTTTTTTATCAGCGAGCAAAAGTTGCAAACTTTATCGTCGATTTTCTCTACTAAATCCTTTCAGCAAAAATATGGCAATATCGCGAAATGATCAAGTATGACACATAAAATGGATCTGCTATTACCGTTTAAATAAAAACAATTCATTTCAGTAGGCCTTTAAGTTTCAGTTTATATAAATTTACTCTCTGTTTACACTTTACAGCCTGCATCTCAGTTTTCTAGTATTGGTGAGATTGAATTGTTAGAATATTACAACAAAAATACACTTAAATGCATTCATTCGTCTTGATGTCCATTTGACTTCAAACTATTTGGTTAAACCAGGGGTCATCAACCCGCGGCTCTAGAGATGTGTGAAAAAGGTTAAAAGACAGAACAGATATAAATATATATATATATATTTTTAAAAAAATATATATTTTCTGTAGGAGGACAAACATGACACAAACCTTCCTAATTGTTAGAAATCCCACTGTTTTTATATTATACATGCTTCACTGATGAGAGTATTTGGCAAGCATCGTTTTGTCCGACAAATTCCAGCGATCCTTGAACTCATCGTAGTTTGTTTACATGTACAACTTTCTCTGATGCTGCCACAGAAAGACCTGTTTTATGCCACTCCTTCTTTGTCTCATTTTGTCCACCAAACGTTTTATGCTGGTGAGTTATTACATGTGCAGTAAAGTGTACACTATTTCTAAAATCAGCACGCACTGACAAGGAGCCAAGGAAACCTTGAAAGGTTAAGTGCCTAAAGCGCAAGGACGTGCATGTGCCACTGCAAAACTCTTGTGGAATTATAACCCACTTAGTCATCAATATTTTGATATATGTGGAAAGAAGTGTACTGTATATTGTCTTTCACACCAGCAGACACTAACGAGGAGGATGCTACATCATGTTTTTTCATTAGTTGCACAAATGGAAGCAAGACACGTAATTTAACTTCATAATGTGTCTTTAAGGATTAAAAACATGAGATAATGTTGCACCATTCTTATGACACAGAACAAAAAGTCTTGCTTGTCAAAGTTGTCCCATCAGCTGGAGGTCTGACAGCGATCGTATCCAAAACAGCTGACTGTCATTAGCGCTGGCGGGAGTGTCACAAAGCCCATTTTGATGTCATTTTTTATTTTTATTTTTTAACAATTTTGAGTGAAAATAGAAGCTTGTTTACATTCAAACATACAATGCATGCTCTTACATGACAGCGCACAACCGTGACGTCATCAGAAGAGTACAAGTCTCTGAAACTGGGTAACACATGGCACACTGACAACGCTTAATTTATTGTTACTATAACAATCTACAAGGTTAATATAGTTGGCTTCTCTTTCTTCCCTCCATTTATCTGCTTTCTTTTGTAATTCAAGTTATCATTACATATGTTTTGTTGCATTTGAAATGATTGTATTGTTAATAGAGGTAATTATTGCTATTATTCTTTATTAATAGTGCTATTTCTATTGGTATTCGGATTGCTCCATTTGTCCTTGCAATTTACCCCTCTGTCTTCCTTTTTTTTCTCTTTCCATCCCCTCCTGCTCCGACCCGGCTGCACCAAATAATAATATGAATCCATTTAATAAAGTCAAATACAATTAAGGCAACAAGAAAAGTATCCCACACTTCTCTTTTATAAAGTAAATGTGTACAGCCGATATGGGCATCTACATCAACTGGACAGGACAAAAGCAAAAAACAAAAACAAAAAAAACAAGTCTCTCTTTGAGCCGTGGGTACACACATGCACCCCGCAGAGAGTTTTGGAACTCTTCACCTTGGCCAACATTTGCAAAAGTCTGCCTATTTATTGACAAAAGTATGCATTTGCGCGTGAACAAGAGGCCCTAAACGCCAAACAGCTGAATTGTTGTTTCATCTGACATCACATGGACAAAGACAAGACCTTCTGGAAGAAACTCCTGTGGTCAGATGAAACTAAAATGTAGCTGTTTGGCCACAATACCTAGCAATATGTTTGGAGGAGAAAAATTGAGGCTTTTAATCCCAGGAACACCATAACTACCGTCAAGCGGTGGTGGTAGTATTATGCTCTGGGCCTGTTTTGCTGCCAATGGAACTGGTGCTTTACAGAGAGTAAATGGGACAATGAAAAAAGAGGATTACCTCCAAATTCTTCAGGAAATCCTAAAATCATCAGCCCGGAGGTTGGGTCCTGGGCGCAGTCGGGTGTTCCAACAGGACAATAACCCCAAACAAATGTCAAAAGTGGTAAAGGAATGGCTAAATCAGGCTAGACTTAAGGTTTTAGAATGGCCTTCCCAAAGTCCTGAATAAACGTGTGGACAATGCTGAAGAAACAAGTCCGGGTCAGAAAACCAACAAATTGAGCTGAACTGCACCAATTTTGTCAAGAGGAGTGGTCAAAAATTCAACCAGAAGCTTGTGGATGGCTACCAAAAGTGCCTTATTGCAGTGAAACTTGCCAGGGGACATGTAACCAAATATTAACATTGCTGTATGTATATGTGGAAGTTACTTCCTAGCAGGTTCGGGTGGATCACACACATAAGCTGGAGACCATTGTTCTGGTTTGACAAAGGTTTTAATTTTCCACAATATTCATATGACACTCGACTTTTCAGTCCTCCTCTGTGTCATGCGTCTCATCCCCCTGCTCCCGGCCGCTCACTGTTAAAGACAACAGATGATTAGATTAACATGTACCACCTGCGAAATCTAATCACTTGCCAGCTGTGTCTCGCCGTCAGCACATGCCCCGCCCCTATCCGATGGTGCTCGTCCTCAGCACCATAGACAGAGGCGGTGACCTTTGCTCCTGCAAGCGCGCTGGCCACACCTCCCCCCATAGTATACTTTTGACCCAGCAGATTTGGTCACATTTTCAGTAGACCCAAAATAAATTCATAAAAGAACCAAACTTCATGAATGTTTTTTATGACCAACAAGTATGTGCTCCAATCACTCTATCACAAATAATAAGGTTGTAGAAATTATTGGAAACTCAAGACTTTATGTTCTTTAGTTTATGTAAACTTTTGACCATGACTGTAAGTATGCATTTAAGTGTCCGTGCTCGTGTGGACATGGCCTAATTGACGGTTGTTTTTGCAGGAGTGAGACCAACGCTGTAACATTCACTTGTGCCCTGTTTTAATAAATACTTGTGAATTCTTCGAGAAGACCCAATTTTTGACTGTTCAACAAAAGAACGCAAGTAGAGTCTAACATAACTAGTATTACTGTTTTTAGGATTATTTTTAGTGTCAACATTTTCAGCTTTTATTATTCCTGTTTGAGTTCAATGTTCTAATGTGCTGCGGGCCAATGAAAAATAAGCCGCACCATGGACACCCCCGTTGTAATTTTATTGAGGATTGTGTATATACTTGTGAGCACCAAAGGCACCAGCTCTTTACCCGTGTTAACACAGGATTTGCTGCTTTTTGCAGGTTTAACCACGACTCTGATGTTTTTTGTTTGTTTACCGCTTTAATTGTCTAAATAATAAACTACAAACAAACAATTTTTGAAAGCCGTCCTACTGTCAACAAAGGGCACCTGCGTGTTTTGATGGCGTTATGCAAATCAACTCCTGCACGAACGGATGCTGCTCGCAAAAAGAGAGGCGAGGGCTAATTAATTTTCAGATTTGAGCTTTGATGTGTCTAATTGCTCTAAGCTTCCCAACTTCATTAGTCGGCGAGCAATCTCTACGGACGTCGGAGTCGGGTCCCTGTGGTTAGCGAGGGGAGGTTTACCTGTGTATTTATAGGCCCTGTTATTTATTATTAGAAGGAGTGCTATTGCATCTCAGAGAAATGTTAAACCTGTAATAATTTACCATTAAAAGAGGAACATATAAAAAAAAAAAAAAGGGAAAATCAGTGGCATTCCGCCATCTGTGAGTCACTGTCGCAGCCACCAATACTTCACTTGTTATAGCCGTTAAAGAACATTGCGTTAAGGCAGGGGTGTCAAACGTACGGCCCGTGGGCCGTATCAGGCCCGCGGACAGATTTAAGCCCGCAAGATGAGTTAGCTAAATATAAAAATGTGCTTTTAATGAAAGAAAGTGCTGTTTTAAATAGTGTTTAATGATGACGTGTCAGCTGAATTTAAGTGCCCTCTGTATTGGCTGCCGCGACTCCAATCAGCGCAGGTGCAAGCGATCAGGTGCTGCTGTTGTGTCTGGCAGCAGATGGCGGCAGACTAAAACTGTGGCGATGCACAATACCTTCTTTAATTGTAGATTATCCACTCAAAGGATAAAATAACGAAACGGTAAAATGCAATGACTTAAGTCAACATGACCATCATCTTTGTAGTTAAGAGTTCCGTGCAGCGCTCCCAATTGGTTGACGGCATGATGCGCACCCTGAACTCCATTGTAACAATGTGTTTCTACATTTGTGAAGGGAAGTGAATTATTTGTTTGTTCTATTTTATTTCATGCATACATCCAGCATGTTCACATTGGTTAAGTTTGTAGTTATGCTACCTTGATTTCGGCTACGGTGTCCTTTTGAACATTGTTTTGTTGATATCATAATTGTAATATTTGATATATTAATGATGATAAATGAATGTGTTGTGGCAGTTGCGGATGTCACCAATGCGGCAGGCTGACAAAACATTTGATTGCTTTTCCAAACACATCTTTAATGGTGAACTGCAGACATGAGAGTTTAACGGCATAGTAAATAGACACCATTTTTTCCTCAGAAATGTTTCGCCATGAGGAATATTTGTATCATGGATCTTTCTGTCTGGAGTTTGCGTGTTGTCCCCGTGACTGCGTGGGTTCCCTCCGGGTACTCCGGCTCCCTACCACCTCCAAAGACATGCACCTGGGGATAGGTTGATTGGCAACACTAAATTGGCCCTGGTGTGTGAATGTGAGTGTGAATGTGGTCTGTCTTTTTGTGTTGGCCCTGTGATGAAGGGGCGACTTGTCCAGGTTGTACCCCGCCTTCCGCCCGAATGCAGCTGAGATAGGCTCCAGCACCCCCCGCGACCCCGAACGGGACAAGCGGTAGAAAATGGATGGATGGGTGGGTGTACATTTTCAGAATGTGCTTGCTGGATTTTTGCTAATGTAGAACAAAGTTAACAATCTGAAGTTTTCCTTATTTTTAAGTTATCATGCCATGATTTTACCATACCGGCCCACGTGGGAATAGATTTTCAAAAATGCGGCCCCTAAATTAAAATTAGTTTGACATCCCTGCTTTAAGGTCTTCTTTGTAGAACTTAGTAGTAACTTTATATGGCGTTGCTCAAAGTGCAGCAACTTATGCCCTTTGTGATGTCTGTGTGATGAGCAAACATGACTTGCTCTTCTCCAGTCGGGTGCAAATTGAAAAGCTTTAATCGCCGCGTTAACCTCAGACTCTGCGGGTCGCTAAACAATACTCGAATAGCTCGCATATCCCTCGTATAACTCAGGTGCGTTAGCGATGTGCGATCGCGCTCCGCCGTTGAAATAACAGAACCCGAGGCAGTCTGCAGGCAAAAATAGAAAGCTGCAACCTTGAAGCTCACGAGCACTTTGCTTACGTTGTCTTCCAATTCAATTATTTTCATTGTAAAGGCAGAGTGGCTCAAAGTAGTTTTTATTTGTTTTTGTTTTGAGGAAGTCTGGCAGGTGGGGCAGATTAGCAGGAGAGATCAGATGTGAAAAGGGAAGGGAGGAGAAAAAAAAATGAAAAAGTATATCTTGCAAGCTGATAAGCAGACTCAGAAAATAGCTATCAGTGGCACATCAGCGTCAAGTGTCACATTGTCTGGGCGTGAACCTGCTCGTCTAAGCGATTTTTAGCATTTCCATCGATACTCTAAAAGATAATGAGCTTATGGATGTGTTTTTTAGATGTACACTATATTGGCAAACGTATTTGGCCACCTGCCTTGACTCAAATATGAACTTGAAGTGCCATCCCATTCCTAACCTATAGGGTTCTATATGATGTCGGTCCACCTTTTGCAGCTATTACAGCTTCAACTCTTCTGGGAAGGCTGTCCACAAGGTAGCGGAGTGTGTTTATAGGAATTTTTGACAATTCTTCCAACAAGCGCATTGCTGAGCTCACACACTGAGGTTGGTCGAGAAGGCCTGGCTCTTAGTCTCCATTCTAATTAATCCCAAAGGTGTTCTTTCAGGTTCAGGTCAGAACTCTGTGCAGGCCAGTCAAGTTCATCCACACCAGAATCTGTCATCCATGTCTTTATGGACCTTGCTTTGTGCACTGGTGCACAGTCATGTTGCATGCGCTGACTCCTCTCTTGTCAGTTTACGTGGCCTACTACTTCGTGGCTGAGTTGCTGTTGTTCCCACACTCTTCCATTTTCTTATAATAAAGCCGACAGTTGACTTTGGAATATTTCGGACATCCTATGACAGTTCCACGGTGGAAATCACTGAGCTCCTGAGAGCGGCCCATTCTTTCACAAATGTTTGTAGAAACAGTCTCCATGCCTAAGTGCTTGATTTTATACACCTGTGGCTGGGCCAAGTGATTAGGACACCTGATTCTGATCATTTGGATGGGTGGCCAAATACTTTTGCCAATATAGTGCATTTTTAATCATGTCTGCGCTGTGTGGATTATAGTTTGTGGTTAATAATGCTTGTCTCCTGCCAGGCGAAACAGCAAGCAGACCCACATTACATTCATTTCTATGTCCTAAAATACGTGGCATAAATAATAAGGCATCCCACTATTGGAGAAAAGTCAATAAATTAAAAAAACAACATCATTCTAGACATAGAGTATGCACCCAATGTATAATTTTAGTGTTTTGCTTCAGAAAGTCCTTCAAACTTCCCTCAAGGATGTCATCTTGTGGATTTCTAATATACATTTTCCACGCTCACCCTCACCTCCGCACACATCATTTCCACGCTGTTTAGCCATTCTATATCACCTCTCCTGTAATGCGAAGGAATGTATTGATTTCACTCTTGAATGGTGATGAGTATTCAGCCATGAACATGCACTTTAATACAAATCAGGGTATTTTCAACAAAGAAACTGTTTTATCTTTTTGTTTTTTTTTGTTTTGTTTTATGCAAATCCTACAGGTGACCTTGTCGGGTGTTTGAAATGAGTGCAAAATGGTGCAGACGTCCCTGTCAACAAAGGCAACCAAAACAGAAACTATTCCCTAAAGCGGGGGTCAGCAACTCGTGGCTCTTTAGTGCCACCCTAGTGGCTCCCTGGAGCATTTTTCAAAAAATTTAAAAAAAGATGGAGGAAAAACTAATTTTTGGTTTGAGGACAAACATGACACAAACCTTCCCAATTGTTAGAAAGCCCACTGTTTAATATGTTTGTGTGTATGCTTCACTGATGAGACTATTTGGTGAACATCGTTTTTTACTACTAATTTCGGCGGTTCTTGAACTCACCATTTTACATGTAAACAGTTTGTTTATATTTAAAATCTTCCACTCCTTCTTTGTCTCATTTTGTCCACCAAACATTTTATACTGTGCGTGGATGCTGTTGTTGATGTTATTGACTTGTTGGTGTGCTAATCAGGCATATTTGGTCAGTGCATGACTGCAAGCTAATCAATGCTACCATACTATTTAGGCTTGCTGTATGTACATATTGCATCATCATGCCTCATTTTTTGATAGTAGGCTAATATAGCTAATATGGACACTTACATCACGTGTTGCCTTCATTAGACTTAGACTTCCTTTTATTGTCATTCAAATTTCAACTTTACAGTACAGATAGGGACAGCATTTAATAACACTTATATAAGACATTTATGCATTTTTGATAGTAGACTATTATAGCTAATATAGACACTTACGTCATGTGTTGCCTTCATTATAACACTTAAATACGACTTTTAAAGTCATTTTGATCGTAGGCTAATATAGACACTTACGTCATGTGTTGCCTTCATTATAACACTTATATAAAACTTTTAAAGTCATTTTTATAGTAGGCTAGTATAGCTAATATAGACACTTACATCATGTGTTGTCTTCATTATAACACTTATATAAGACTTTTAAAGTCATTTTGATAGTAGGCTAGTATAGCTCATATAGACACTTACATCATGTGTTGTCTTCATTATAACACTTATATAAGACTTTTAAAGTCATTTTGATAGTAGGCTAATATAGCTAATACAGACACTTACATCATGTGTTGCCTTCATTATAACACTTATATAATATTTTTTAAAGTCATTTTGATAGTAGGCTAATATAGCTAATACAGACACTTACATCATGTGTTGCCTTCATTATAACATGTATATAATAGTTTTAAAGTTATTGATAGTAGGCTATTATAGCTAATATAGACATTTACGTCATGTGTTATCTAAGTGTTATAATGAAGACAACACGTGACGTAAATATCTATATTAGCTATAACAGCCTACTATCAAAATGACTTTAAAAGTCTTATATAAGTGTTATAATGAAGACAATACTTTTAAAGTCATTTTGATAGTAGGCTAATATAGCTAATATAGACACTTACATCATGTGTTGCCTTCATTATAACAATTACAGTATATACGACTTTTAAAGTCATTTTGATAGTTAGCTAATATAGACACTTACGTCACGTGTTGCCTTCATTATAACACATACATAAAACTTTTAATATTTTGCGGCTCCAGACAGATTTGTTTTTTGTATTTTTGGTCCGATACGGCTCTTTCAATGTTTTTGGGTTGCCGACCCCTGCCCTAAAGGAACCTGGAACATCTATATTTTCAAGATTTTCCGGGGAGGATTAAAAAAAATAAAAGTGTTAGAGCACATGAAAAAATGTGACTGTTTTTGATATTGACATGTTTTAATGCAACCACATCTCCCCCAGTCGCTAGTATCTGCGGCACAATGCTTTAAAAAAGTAGTCAATAAAAATTAGCTTCCTGAATAATGCATTAAGGTGCGAGAGAAAAAGAAGAGGTGATGTATGAGTGGGTGTATTTGTGTATTTCCTGTGCTTCATGTGACAATAACAGCTTTTTCTGTTTACATGCAAGACATTTGTAACAAAGATCCACTCTTTTCCTATTGGCCGTAGTCTGACGCTACGCCACAATTGAGTTTTTGGACGTTCTCGATTCTGGTATGAAGAGCCAGGTGCCATTTGGCGTGGTATTCACGTTGCATAAATTTAAACACTTTGTCCAGACAAAATAGTCTTATGTAAGCTTTAAGCTGAAGAGGACCCACTTCAACTATAGCAGCTTCATGTCCGTGGACACTGAACGTATATGTGCAGGAAAATCAAAATGCTCTCTTCTTAACAAACATACTGTATATACTGGAGAGTTGAGACTCGTGTGAAGGCGACACGTAGGAGTAAGAGCATGGCACCAACCTCCATTCATTTCTCGAGGGAGGAGAAACAAAGAGGACAAGTCTGAAATTTAGACAACAGAGGTTGATGTCACAAACTGGTGATCATGTTGTCAAAGATGGTTTGGGAGGAAGCTGAAGCTCGGGGCAGCAATGACTTATATCCAGTCGTGGTCAAAAGTGTACATACACTTGTAAAGAACATATTGTCATGGCTGTCTTGAGTTTCCAATCATTTCTACAACTCTTATTTTTTTGTGATAGAGTGATTGGAGCATATAATGATTCCCGGGCGCGGCCACCGCTGCTGCTCACTGCTCCCCTCACCTCCCAGAGGGGTGATCAAGGGTGATGGGTCAAATGCAGAGAATAATTTCGCCACACTTAGTGTGTGTGTGTGACAATCATTGGCACTTTAAAGGCCTACTGAAATGATTTTTTTTTATTTACACGGGGATAGCAGATCCATTCTATGCGTCATACTTGATCATTTCGCGATATTGCCATATTTTTGCTGAAAGGATTTAGTAGAGAACAACGACGATAAAGATCGCAACTTTTGGTATCTGATTAAAAAAAAGCATTGCCCCTACCGGAAGTAGCGTGACGTAGTCAATTGAACAGCTCCTCACATTTTCTTATTGTTTTCAATGCAGCGAGAGCGATTCGGACTGAGAAAGCGACGATTACCCCATTCATTTGAGCGAGGATGAAAGATTCGTGGATGAGGAACATTAGAGTGAATGACTAGAATGCAGTGCAAGACATATCTTTTTTCGCTCTGACCGTAACTTAGGTACAAGCTGGCTCATTGGATTCCACACTCTCTCCTTTTTCTATTGTGGATCACGGATTTGTATTTTAAACCACCTCGGATACTATATCCTCTTGAAAATGAGAGTCGAGAACGCGAAATGGACATTCACAGTGACTTTTATCTCCACGACAATACATCGACGAAACACTTTAGCTACGGAGCTAACGTGATAGTATCGCGCTTAACTGCATATAGAAACAAAATAAATAAATCCCTGACTGGAAGGATAGACAGAAGATCAACAATACTATTAAACCAGGGACATGTACATACACGGTTAATGCTTTCCAGCCTGGCGAAGGTTAACAATGCTGTTGCTAACGACGCCATTGAAGCTAACTTAGCTAGGGAGCAAACGTGATAGCATCGGGCTCAAATGCAGATAGAAACAAAATACATAAACCCCTGACTGGAAGGATAGACAGAAAATCAACAATACTATTAAACCATGAACATGTAAATACACGGTTAATGCTTTCCAGCTTGGCGAAGCTTAGCAACAGCATTTTTAACGACGCCATTGAAGCTAACTTAGTATAACGGGACCTCACAGAGCTATGATAAAAACATTAGCGCTCCACCTACGCCAGCCAGCCCTCATCTGCTCAACACCCGTGCTCACCTGCGTTCCAGCGATCGACGGAAGGACGAAGGACTTCACCACGATCATCCGTGCGGTCGGTGGCTAGCGTCGGCTAGCGCGTCTGCTATCCGAGTCAAAGTCTTCCTGGTTGTGTTGCTACAGCCAGCCGCTAATACACCGATCCCACCTACAACTTTCTTCTTTGCAGTCTTCATTGTTCATTAAACAAATTGCAAAAGATTCACCAACACAGATGTCCAGAATACTGTGGAATTATGAGATGAAAACAGAGCTTTTTTGTATTGGATTCAATGGGGTACCGATACTTCTGTTTCACTGGCTACGTCACGCGCATACGTCATCATCCAAAGGCGTTTTCAACCGGAAGTTTAGCGGGAAATTTAAAATTGCACTTTATAAGTTAACCCGGCCGTATTGGCATGTGTTGCAATGTTAAGATTTCATCATTGATATATAAACTATCAGACTGCGTGGTCGGTAGTAGTGGCTTTCAGTAGGCCTTTAACTTTACTTGTTGGTCACAAAAAACCTTCATGATGTTTGGTTCTTTTATGAATTTATTATGGGTCTAATGCAGTGGTTCTTAACCTGGGTTCGTCGAACCGTAGGGGTTTGGTGAGTCGGCCGCAGGGGTTCGGCGGAGGTCAAGACACACCCGACTCATCGTGTAAATAAAAACTTCTCCCTATCGGCGTATTACGGATACGTCAACAGCAGAAGTCACACTGATTTGCAGGTGTGTAATTTGTTGTGAGTTTATGCACTGTGTTGGTTTTGTTCTTTGAACAAGGTGATGTTCATGCATGGTTCATTTTGTGCACCAGTAAAAAAAAACATGGTAACACTTTAGTATGGGGAACATATTCACCATTAATTAGTTGCTTATTAACATGCAAATTAGTAACATATTGGATCTTAACTAGTCATTATTAAGTACTTATTAATGCCTTATTCGGAATGGCCTTATTATAACACTAACCCTCTAACCCTGGCCCTAACCCTAACCCTAACCAAATAACTCTAAATTAAGTCTTTGTTACTTAGAATATGTTCCCCATACTAAAGTGTTACCAAAAACATATAACTTGTCTTGAATTTGAAAAAAAAAACATGTTATTTTTCCCTAAAGAAGGGTTCGGTGAATGCGCATATGAAACTGGTGGGGTTCGGTACCTCCAACAAGGTTAAGAACCACTGGTCTACTGAAAATGTGACCAAATCTGCTAGGTCAAAAGTATACATACAGCAATGTTAATATTTGGTTACATGTCCCTTGGCAAGTTTCACTGCAATAAGGCGTTTTTGGTAGCCATCCACAAGCTTCTGGTTGAATTTTTGACCACTCCTCTTGACAAAATTGGTGCAGTTCAGCTAAATGTGTTGGTTTTCTGACATGGACTTATTTCTTCAGCATTGTCCACACGTTTAAATCAGGACTTTGGGAAGGCCATTCTAAAACCTTAATTCTAGCCTGATTTAGCCATTCCTTTACCACTTTTGCGTGTGTTTGGGGTCATTGTTCCAACTGCGCCCAAGACCCAACCTCCGGGCTGATGATTTTAGGTTGTCCTGAAGAATTTGGAGGTAATCCTCCTTTTTCATTGTCCCATTTACTCTCTGTAAAGCCCCAGTTCCATTGGCAGTAAAACAGGCCCAGAGCATAATACTACCACCACCATGCTTGACGGTAGGAATGGTGTTCCTGGGATTAAAGGCCTCTCCTTTTCTCCTCCAAACATATTGCTGGGTATTGTGGCCAAACAGCTCAATTTGTGTTTCATCTGACAAAACATGGACAAAGATAAGACTTTCTGGAGGAAAGTTCTGTGGTAGGCGCCATGACTATATGTTCTTTACAAATGTATGTACAATTTTGACCACGACTGTATTTGATTTCACCTTACAATCCTGTGACTTAGTCAGCATAAATTATTTTGCTCAACTCCAACAATTTGTATTTTTCTATCATGACATTCAGACACTAACTGTGCAACACATGTTGCAGGCCGACTCCCTGCAAATTGCAGGTTTTGACTTTAGCATCGCACAAATGACCGGTATTATGGCGACGACACGGAATAAATGGGCATGTGGGCACAGAAGTGGGAGGAGGGAGGGACCGGGAGGGCAGGTGTGGAGGGAGGGGCGGATCGACTCAGGGACTTGGCCTCCATTTCAGCCCTGTGTGAGGAGCTGGCATTAGGGAGATATTCTCTCGGCTGCAGCGAATCATCCAATCAGTGCATGGTTTGAATGAAGGGTAGGCGCCAAACAAACTGCCACCATTGTAGGATCGGGTAGTCTGACCCATTGAAAAGGGTACTGAAGGAGTCATCTTCCAAATCGTGGTTAACATTTGGCTTGCAGACCTGACAATGAGGTTTTCATTGCCGCCATTCACCTCCACACAAGCCACCATGAAAAGGCTTTGATTGCACATCAGAACCTTTCATACTCCAACAGCAGACAATGGGTCCAGAACCACATTTGATCCAGTCCCCTGTAAAAGTGACTGTAAAAGGACTGGAGATGCTTCATTTGAAGTTAAATGACATTATTGTCACGTTTTACTTACCATTAGTTAATCTCAGAAGATAAACTAGTAAAGTTCTATTTAGTCTACATAAAATCAACTCTGGTAAACATAAACATGATAAACACATTTAATTAAAGTTAATCACATTTTGTCCGTAGTTATCTCGTAATTAATTACGACTAATTGCATATAGAAGGGTTTTTTTAACCTTTAATTAGTGTACCTTAGACAGATCATTTTCACGTTTTTGAAACTATGTTTTATTGAAATGTTTACTTATTGAACATTATTCTCACACAAAATGGACACAAACACTCTTTTTCACACACACACACAAACATACTCTCTCTCACATGCTTACCACTCTGACACAACCCACTTGAGCTGCTGTGTGGAACAATTTCCCTTGTGGATCAATAAAGTTTGTCGAAGTCTAACCGACTATAAATGACAATTTAAAAAAAAAAAATTATAAATATTTAAATATTAAGAAATATATTATATATATATATATATTTACAGTATATACAATGCTACAGTATATAATGTAGTATCATTCATAAATAAATATAAATACTTCCAGCATGTATATAAAACATCGATGGAGGTTTTTTAGAGAGCGTTTTAGGCGGAATAGAGCGACTCCCAATACCTCAATTTTTAGCTGACTTTTGCTAGCTTTTATTTACGAGTTTAAGTGCATTAAAAAAATAAAGTTATATGTGTGCTTGTCTCACATACAGTAAGGATTGTGAATGATAAGCACATTTCTAAAAAATTGTGCAGTTCCCCTTTTAAGTAGAGCTGTCCGATATTATCGACCTGCTGACATTATCGGCCGATAAATGCGTTAAAATGTAATATCGGAAATTATTGGTATTTTTATTTTTATTTTTTATTTTTATTAAATCAACATAAAAAACACATGATACACTTACAATTAGTGCACCAACCCAAAAAACCTCCCTCCCCGATTTACACTCATTCACACAAAAGGGTTGTTTCTTTCTGTTAATATTCTGGTTCCTACATTATATATCAATATATACACTACCGTTCAAAAGTTTGGGGTCACATTGAAATGTCCTTATTTTTGAAGGAAAAGCACTGTACTTTTCAATGAAGATAACTTTAAACTAATCTTAACTTTAAAGAAATACACTCTATACATTGCTAATGTGGTAAATGACTATTCTAGCTGCAAATGTCTGGTTTTTGGTGCAATATCTACATAGGTGTATAGAGGCCCATTTCCAGCAACTATCACTCCAGTGTTCTAATGGTACAATGTTTTTGCTCATTGGCTCAGAAGGCTAATTGATGATTAGAAAACCCTTGTGCAATCATGTTCACACATCTGAAAACAGTTTAGCTCGTTACAGAAGCTACAAAACTGACCTTCCTTTGAGGAGATTGAGTTTCTGGAGCATCACATTTGTGGGGTCAATTAAACGCTCAAAATGGCCAGAAAAAGAGAACTTTCATCTGGAACTCGACAGTCTATTCTTGTTCTTAGAAATGAAGGCTATTCCACAAAATTGTTTGGGTGACCCCAAACTTTTGAACGGTAGTGTATCAATACAGTCTGCAAGGGATACAGTCCGTAAGCACACATGATTGTGCGTGCTGCTGGTCCACTAATAGTACTAACCTTTAACAGTTAATTTGACTCATTTTCATTAATTACTAGTTTCTATGTAACTGTTTTTATATTGTTTTACTTTATTTTTTATTCAAGAACATGTTTTTAATTTATTTATGTTATTTTATAAAATTTTTTAAAAAGTAGCTTATCTTTACCATACCATCCATCTTCTTCCGCTTATCCGAGGTCGGGTCGCGGGGGCAACAGCTTAAGCAGGGAAGCCCAGACTTCCCTCTCCCCAGCCACTTCGTCCAGCTCCTCCCGGGGGATCCCGAGGCATTCCCAGGCCAGTCGGGAGACATAGTCTTGGGTCTTCCCCATGGCCTCCTACCGGTCGGACGTGCCCTAAACACCTCCCTAGGGAGGCGTTCGGGTGGCATCCTGACCAGATGCCCGAACCACCTCATCTGGCTCCTCTCGATGTGGAGGAGAAGCGGCTTTACTTTGAGCTCCCCCCGGATGGCAGAGCTTCTCACCCTATCTCTAAGGGAGAGCCCCGCCACCCGGCGGAGGAAACTCATTTCGTCCGCTTGTACCCGTGATCTTGTCCTTTCGGTCATAACCCAAAGCTCATGACCATAGGTCATATTCAAGAACATATTTTAAATTTATTTATGTTATTTTATTAATTTTTTTAAAAAGTAGCTTATCTTTACCATACCTGGTTGTCCAAATTAGGCACAATAATGTGTTAATTCCACGACTGCATATATCGGTTGGTATCGGTTGATATCGGTATCTGTAATTAAAGAGTTGGACAATATCGGAATATCGGATATCGGCAAAAAGCCATTATCGGACATTTCTTCTTTTAAGTACAATTTTTTTTGCAATCCTTACTGTGACCACCCTAAATTAAACATGTGATTCATTTGCCCAGCCGTGCTTATGTAAATGAGCGACTAGGGTCTGGCTCGGGAGAACAAATACAATGAAAGGCACATCTCGTCATCGTACAGGCGAGACTGCACAGCATCAGAGCCAAGACGAGCTGAAAGATGATTACAGTACAGCGGAGAACACAGTGTGTCCTTGAAAGGTGCCACGCTGTGAAATGCAATAATTGTCGCTTTGGAAACAAAGGAGGCACATCTCTCCTGGGACAATGATTTATTTGCTCACACTTTTTCGGTCGTCAAAGTTCCTAAGTCGTGCATTTCCATCTCATCTGTCATGCATCAGGATGTACACAGGTCTACTACATTCCAATCGGTCTCGGCCAATTTCTCATGTCACAGCGCTACTCCATGAAATGATGAACGTCTGTAGTGGGACAGCAAAGACCAGAATGCAAATACCATCATCGCGACTGACAAAGAAACCGTGATTAAATTGACTTTAATAGCTTAGTATCAAACTAATCCACTTCAGACTCTTGATTTATTGTCGTAAAATGATTCATTGTCCCAAACAGAACTATGTAGGTCTTTACTAGGCCTGGGCAATTATTTTGCCTCAGGGTGGGGGGGGGGGGGGGGGGGGTAAAATTTAGAGAAAAAAATGTGTCTGGGGGCCGGTATATCTATTTTTAGGTACACTAACACAAAACCTCACAATAATGTTTGATTGAATGCTAAAAACGTTATGACAGACCGCCTTAAAAAACGGAATGGAATTAAAACAATTTTTACTGAAAGAGACACCCAGAATTTACATGAAAATAAAGAATGTGGGATTTGCAATATATTAAAGGCCTACTGAACCCACTACTACCGACCACGCAGTCTGATAGTTTATATATCAATGATGAAATCTTAACATTGCAACACATGCCAATACGGCCGGGTTAACTTATAAAGTGCAATTTTGAATTTCCCGGCAAACTTCCGACTGAAAACGTTTCGATATGATGACGTTTGAGCGTGACGTCAATGGTTGAACCGGAAGTATTGGTACATCATTGTATCCAATACAAACAGCTCTGTTTTCATTGCAAAATTCCACAGTATTCTGGACATCTGTGTTGGTGAATCTTTTGCAATTTGTTTAATGAACAATGAAGACTGCAAAGAAGAAAGCTGTAGGTGGGATCGGTGTATTAGCGGATGGCTGCAGCAACACAAACAGGAGGACTTTGAGTTAGGATAGCCTCCGACCGCATCGATGATCGGGTGAAGTCCTTCGTCGCGCCGTCGATCGCTGGAACGCAGGTGAGCACGGGTGTTGATGAGCAGATGAGGGCTGGCGTAGGTGGAGCGCTAATGTTTTTATCATAGCTCTGACGAGGTCCCGTAGCTAAGTTAGCTTAAATGGCGTCGTTAGCAACAGCATTGCTAGGCTTCGACAGGCGGCACAGCATTAAGTAGTTACAGGTCCAGTGTTTGGTTCGGTGTCTCCTGATAGTAGTATTGTTGATCTTCTGTCTATCCTTCCAGTCAGGGGCTTATTTCTTTTGTTTCTATCTGCATTTAAGCACGATGCTATCACGTTAGCTCCGTAGCTAAAGTGCTTCACCGATGTATTGTCGTGGAGATAAAAGTCACTGTGAATGTCCATTTCGCGTTCTCGACTCTCATTTTCAAGAGGATATAGTATCCGAGGTGTTTTAAAATACACATCCGTGATCCACAATAGAAAAAGGAGAAAGTGTGGAATCCAATGAACCCTTGTACCTAAGTTACGGTCAGAGCGAAAAAAGATACGTCCTGCACTGCCCTTCAACCTGCGACGTCACGCTACTTCCGGTACAGGCAAGGCTTTTTTTATCAGCGACCAAAAGTTGCGAACTTTATCGTCAATGTTCTCTACTAAATCCTTTCACCAAAAATATGGCAATATCGCGAAATGATCAAGTATGACACATAGAATGGATCTGCTATCCCCGTTTGAATAAAAACATTTCATTTCAGTAGGCCTATAACTGTGAACGATAAAACACTGAATATTGACAACATATGAACGTCACACCCCCTCTCGATTGACATATTTTACAATCAAGCGAAACGCAACAAAAATGCAACAAACACAGCGAAATATGAATAAAATATTAAAAAAACACCTACTCTCTGATATATCTGATACATCACAAGGCTTTGCTGAAAATATCTCCTTCCACGTCTGTCCGTGACACCCGCATTTAGGATAGGATAGGATATGTCTTTATTGTCATTGCACAAGTACAACAAAACTTTGTTTTCAGCACAAACCCGTTCAAGATTAGACAAACAAACAGTGTACAGCAGGGGTGGGCAATTATTTTTTTACCGGGGGCCGCATGAGCAACCCGAGCACTGCTGGAGGGCCACATCGACAATATTTCAATTAAATTTTACTCAATATTATTTTTGATACATACCGTAAGATAAATAATAATAATAATAATAATAATAATTAATAATAATAATAATAATATTTTCATTTAACCTAACTTAACTTTATACCAAAAGCACTGCTTTGGAAATCATTTGTACCCCTTTCAGAGATCACATTTAGTTCCCCTTAAACATCCTCATGTTGCACAATGAAATGTAAGCATAGGATGAAGTGTGCATTACTGTAACTTTCTCTAGTAACAGCATTCCATGATTAATATAAATAAATTAACATTAATAATAAATGACAGTAAAATAAGCACATATATGACTGAGGAGTGATAGTGTAACTTTGTGTGGTGTTTGAGTTGTCCGACTTTTTGTGTGGCCATAAACGCACCAGTGGTGTCATCTGTCACCAACCAGCGTGTTGGTGACAGATGACAAGTTGGTTTTGGCCTGGTTTGTACGGCAGAAAATTACTATTTTTTCGAGATAGAAGTGTTTTACTCATGTTTTTGGTGTGGTTATGGCCGAATATAAACAGTTTTGCTCAATAAAGTGATCAATATAATTCCTGGCCTCAAAGCATCTCGATAGACGTTACAATAATTGAACGTTGTTCAATTGAACGGTGTTGACGAACACCGTTAGGGCCGCTTGTTGTCACTGTCACTCAAAGTTGCATTGCAAAATTACACAGAACAAATGTGTTTATTTTGTTTAAAATTCAGATGGGATTTGATTTGGTGCGCGGCATATATTTGCTGTGCGCAGAGGACACTTGAGCAGTGCGCAATTGCGCAGGCGCACACCTTAGAGGGAACGTTGCTTGGCAGTCCATGTCTTGTTGAAAACTTGACATTCGTCATCAACTTTTCTCTTTTTAGCGTCTCGGGTGTAAACCGTGCATCATTTGTCGCTGTGCACCTTCACTCACAGGTTACACACAGACATGCGCCCATATATAACACTTTTCAAAATAAAAGCAGCACAGTTGTATTGCGCGCACGACATAGATGTTTTTTCAACTTAATTTTGTAATTTTTGATTGCAGCTGTTCACATTCACTCACAATCACGCGCATACGTCCACACGGAAGTAATACAAATAACGCTTTTCAAAACAAAAGCAGCACCGTTGTATTGCACACTCGACATAGATACTTTTTAAAATGTATTTTGTAATTTATGATTGGCCTCACGCGGGCTGGACAGGGACGCACAAAGGGCCGGATGTGGCCCGCGGGCCGCAGAATGCCGAGGTCTGGTGTGCAGGGTTACAGAACAGGAACGCTGATGGGTCGCCACACCGTAAAAAGATAGGAAAAAAGGTAAAACGCTGGGGAAGGATGATTTCAGGCTGACACTCTGTGGAAACGCTCCCCACCCACACTGCTTGTTGCCTGGTCTGAGCTGCAGTGACTTAGATTACCACAGTAACTAAATAGATTACCATAGTAACTAGTACATCATGGACAAACGCAGATTCCAACCATTGAAATACTTTGTGTAGTTCAAGACTTACGGTCATTTGAAACATCACTGCACATCATAAAGCCGGCTACAGTTTCGGTCTTAAAGATCTAAAAAATGTATTTGGAAATGTCCGGCAGGACAGATTGAAAAGCTTAATGGGCCACATGCGGCCCCCCGGGCCTTAATTTGCCCAGGTCTAGTCTATACATAATCACTCACAACTTTTGAATACTGATACAGTTTTATGTGTTTCTATAAGTCGTTTTCTGTTATTTAGAGCTAATCCATTTCAGACTCTTGATTTATTGTCGTAAAATATTCCATTGTCCCAAACAGAACTATGTAGGTCTATACCAGGCCTGGGCAATTATTTTGCCTCGGGGGGGCCACATTTAGAGAAAAAAATGTGTCTGGGGGCAGGTATATCTATTTTTAGGAACACTAATACAAAACTTCACAATAATGTCTGAATGCTAAACACGTTATGACAGACCGCCTTAAAAAAACGGAATGGAATTAAAACAATTTTTACTGAATGAGACACCCAGAATGTACATGGAAATAAAGAATGTGGGATTTACAATATTAACTATGAACGATAAAACACTGAATATTGACAACATATGAACGTCACACCCCCTCTTGATCGACATATATTACAATCAAGCCAAACGCAACAAAAATGCAACAAACACAGCGAAATATGAACGCAAAGGGTAAAAAAAACAAAAAAACACCTACTATCTGTCATGTCTGTGATTATGTTTTGTTTTAGTCATGTTCGGATTTGGTTTTGGACCTTTTGTGCACTTTTATTTGTCACCATAGCAACCATTAGTTTCACCTGGTTCACATTGTCATGTCATGCACCTGTTCACCTGTCTTGTCACGCACCTGTTTTCACTGATCACGTCACTATTTAAATCTGTCTGTTTCTGTTGTTCGTCCTGGCGTCCTCGCACTTTTTCATCACCCTGATTCATGTCATGTTCACAGTTCTTTACCAAGTAAGTTTTTGTTTATTATTGCCACAGTTTGTGTTTTTGTTTTATTGTTCATAGTTTTTGCCATTGTGCAAGTTTTGTTTTCATAGTCAAGTTGTTACCTCCGCTGTGAGCGCCTTTTGTTTGCTTCCTTTTTTGTAGTTTATTAGTGTCAAAATAAATCATGTATTCAAACTCACGTCTGGCTCGCGCCAACTTTCCGTTGCCTTCTGGAGAAACAAGACCCAAGAACCCAGTCGTGACAGTAGGACGCCAGCATAACTGTTTCTCCAAACGAAAGTTGGACAGTTTTGACGAGGCAGCGTGGGAGGTCCTCCGCGCGATGGAGACAGAGACGCTGCGCTTTTCCCCCAGGGAGCGCAGGGGGATGATGTGGGGGAATGGAGGCAAGCTGGTGCCGATCGGCGCGTCGTTCCCGTCCCGGAAGCGTCGCCAAGGACGAGGGAAGACTTCCGCGAGCCGGCAGGACACGCCGCTCCCACAAGCCCCTCCCCCTCCGGGCGGAAGCAAGCAGCAGCTAGCCCGGCTTCGCCCTTATGACATCACAGACCAGGATTTTTTTTTCAATACTTTTTCTTTTGATCACTCACCTCCAGCAAAAGACTGTAAAAACATGATAAGACATTATCAGGACATGTTTTTACAAATTAGATCCTGTTAGTCACAGTCACCCAGTTTTCATGCCCCGCCCCCCAGAACTCAAGCCACGCCCAAGTCACACAATTATTTTTTTTCACCCACTCAATCCCAGGAAGAAAGACTTTTTGGACAGGTTGGAGGGGAAGATTCTGCCCCCCTCCTGACCTCCCTCCACCCACCCCAAAAGACGGTTCCAGACCGCAGGGAGCGCGTCTGGGATCAGCTCCTTGAGGGGGGGGCTAGGGCTGGGGACTGTTCAGGTGGGGTCGCTTTTCGTCACGCCAAGCCACAGCCTCCAGCACGACCACCACCACCCCCAGTATTTCGTCACGCCAAGCCACAGCCTCCAGCACGACCACCACCACCAGTCTTTTGTCACGCCAAGCCACAGCCTCCAGCACGACCACCACCACCAGTCTTTCGGCCTGCTAAGCCGCAACCTCCGGTTCAGTCACCACCACCGGTCTTTCGGCCTGCCAAGCCACAGCCTCCAGCTAGGCCACCTCCACCTGCTCCACGCCCAGCTCCACGCCAAGCTCCACCACGCCAAGCGCCACCAGTACCTGCTCCACGCCAGGCACCTGTCGCAGCTCCACGCCAAGTTCCGCTACCTGCTCCACGCCGCCAAGGGCCGCCAGTCGCAGCTCCACGACGCCAAGTGCCGCCAGTCGCAGCTCCACGACGCCAAGTGCCGCAAGTCGCAGCTCCACGACGCCAAGTGCCGCCAGTCGCAGGTCCACGACGCCAAGTGCCGCCAGTCGCAGCTCCACGACGCCAAGTGCCGCCAGTCGCAGCTCCACGACGCCAAGACCAAGTCCAAGACCCCTCAAGCCAAGACCAAGTCCAAGACTCCTCAAGCCAAGACCAAGTCCAAGACCCCTCAAGCCAAGACCAAGTCCAAGACCCCTCAAGCCAAGACCAAGACCCCTCAAGCCAAGACCAAGACCCCTCACGCCAAGTCCAAGACCCCTCACGCCAAGTCTAAGACACACCACGCCAAGTCCAAGACACACCACGCCAAGTCCAAGACACACCACGCCAAGTCCAAGACACACCACCCAAAGACCAAGACTGCCAAGACCAACACCAAGACTGCCAAGACCAACACCAAGACTACCAAGACCAACACCAAGACCCACGCTGCCAAGACCAAGACCCACGCTGCCAGGACACGCCCATGGACTGTGGCCAGTCCATGGGCGTCCACCACGCCAGGTACGCCGACCTCCTCGTCGGCCACGGATGTGGCCACTACCTGGTCGGCCGCCACGCCAAGTGCGCCCACCTCCTCGTCGGCCATGGATATGGCCATTCCCGGTCGCCCACCTCGTCAGGTACAGCGGCGGTCTACGGGTCGCCGCCACCTGATCTTGCCCCGGTGGATTCGGGGACACCTGGTCTGGCGACCCACCGCCATGTCCCCCTCCCGCCCTCCCATGACTCTCGATCCTGCCTTGTTTTGTTTGTTTTGGACATCTGGGATCTGTCCGTAAGGGGGGGGGGGGGGGGGGGGGGGGGGGGGGGGGGGGGGGGGGGGCTCTGTCATGTCTGTGATTATGTTTTGTTTTAGTCATGTTCGGATTTGGTTTTGGACCTTTTGTGCACTTTTATTTGTCACCATAGCAACATTGTCATGTCACGCACCTGTTCACCTGTCTTGTCACGCACCTGTTTTCACTGATCACGTCACTATTTAAATCTGTCTGTTTCTGTTGTTCGTCCTGGCGTCCTCACACTTTTTCATCACCCTGATTCATGTCATGTTCACAGTTCTTTACCAAGTAAGTTTTTGTTTATTATTGCCACAGTTTGTGTTTTTGTTTTATTGTTCATAGTTTTTTGCCATTGTGCAAGTTTTTTTTTCATAGTCAAGTTGTTACCTCCGCTGTGAGCGCCTTTTGTTTGCTTCCTTTTTTGTAGTTTATTAGTGTCAAAATAAATCATGTATTCAAACTCACGTCTGGCTCGCGCCAACTTTCCGTTGCCTTCTGGAGAAACAATACCCAAGAACCCAGTCGTGACACTATCTGATATATCTGATACATCACTAAGCTTTAAACATTTGCTACTGACACCCGCATTTCAGGCTGTCACTCTGTGGAAACGCACCCCACCCACACTGCTTGTTGCCTAGTCCGAGCTGTTGTGACTTAGATTACCATAGTAACTAATTAGATTACCATAGTAACTAAATAGATTACCATAGTAACTAGTACATCTTGCAAAAGCGCAGATTCCAACCATTAGGGATGTCCGATAATGGCTTTTCTGCCGATATCCGATATTCCAATATTGTCCAACTCTTAATTACCGATACCGATATCAACCGATACCGATATATACAGTCGTAGAATTAACACATTATTATGCCTGATTTGGACAACCAGGTATGGCGAAGATAAGGTCCTTTTTTAAAAAAATAATAAAATAAAATAAGATAAATACATCAAAAACATTTTCTTGAATAAAAAAGAAAGTAAAAGAATATAAAAACAGTTACATAGAAACTAGTAATTAATGAAAATGAGTAAAATTAACTGTTAAAGGTTAGTACTATAGTAGACCAGCAGCATGCACAATCATGTGTGCTTACGGATTGTATTCCTTGCAGACTGTATTGATATATATTGATATATAATGTAGGAACCAGAATATTAATAACAGAAAGAACAACCCTTTTGTGTGAATGAGTGTAAATGGGGGAGGGAGTTTTTTTGGGTTGGTGCACTAATTGTAAGTGTATCTTGTTTTTTATGTTGATTTTATAAAAAAAAACACACAAAAAAACGATACCGATAATTTCTGATATTACATTTTAAAGCATTTATCAGACATCTCTACTTTGTATGGTTCAAGACTTACGGTCAATTGAAAACATCACTGCACATCATAATGGCAGCTACAGTTTCGATTTTAAAGATCTAAAACAATTATTTGGGAATGTCCGGCGGGCCTTCATTTGCTCAGGTCCTGGTCTATACATAATCTCTCACAACCTTTTAATACTGATAGTTTTATGCTGTTTCTAGAAGTAGTTTTCTGTTATTAAGAGCTAAAAATGTAATCTAAAATTAACGATAAACAGATGGTTTAACTATTTCCTGGAACAACCTTCTCATATATATATATATATATATATATATATATATATTTACATTTTCCTGAGGAATCAATAAAGTACTATCTAATCTAATCTAATATATATATATATATATATATATATATATATATATATATATATATATATATATATATATATATATATATATATATATATATATATATATATATATATATGCTAAACTGGATTATTTCGAGATGTATCCTTGAATTTTGGCCTGTTTTCTTTAATGTCCTTTGGGAAAATTGAGAGTCATTGCACTGCAAAATTGTCCGGCTTTTTTCTGTCTTGGTGCTTTAAACTGACCTCCAAATTAATGGTGTTGGGTCAATTATATTGGCTCTGTGATTTAATTGTTACAGTCCCATTTTAGTCTTTTGTTTAAATCTCTTTCTCAGCCATATAAAGTGTTGATTTCCCCTCAGTGCGTGATGAAATCTCTTGTCATCACGTTTGCCCTCGAAACTTTAAAACAATGGAGTTCAGAGGCCATCTTTGCATATGGAGGATTACAATGGGTAACAGCACAGCCACTAAAGCGCCGTTCTCTATCTCTGACTCGCTACGACTTCTCCTATCAATCCCTCCATTTGGAGATAATTAAGAAGCAAAAAACGGTGTTAAAATTTGCAGGCCAGTGCAATTAAACATCCTCACCGTCTGGGTGTAACTGCCAAGTGAACTGAGCCAGTTGTTGTCAGCGCCCTCAACACCAGTTGGTCTCAATACTTTTAAGAATTTGTTTAGTGCCTTTTTTACTCCGCTAATCACATTATTCCTTGTCCTGTTTTGTGTGCAGTAGTGTTGTCCCGATACCAATATTTTAGTACCAATACCAAAATGATTTTGATACTTTTGGGTACTTTTCTAATTAAAGGGGACCACAAAAAAATGCATTATTGGCTTTATTTTAACAAAAGTCTTAGGGTACATTAAACATATGTTTCTTATTGCAAGTTTGTCCTTAAATAAAATAGTGAACATACAAGACAGCTTGTCTTTTATTAGGAAGTAAACAAACAATGGCTCCTAATTTAGCTGCTGACATATGCAGTAACATATTGTGTCATTTTCCATTCTATTATTTTGTCAAAATGATTAAGGACAAGTAGTAGAAAATTAGTTCTTAATCTACTTGTTCATTTACTGTTAATATCTGCTTATTTTCTGTTTCAACATGTTCTATTTACACTTCTGTTAAAATGTAATAATCACTTATTCTTCTTTTGTTTGATACTTTACATTAGTTTTGGATGATACCATACATTTGGGTATCAATCCGATACTAAGTCGTTACAGGATCATACATTGGTCCTCATGTGTCCAGGGACATATTTCCTGAGTTTATAAACATAATATAAATTTTAAAAAAACAAAAGAAGATTTTGTGATGCTAAAAAATATTGATGCAATCATAGTAGTATCGACTAGATACGCTCCTGTACTTGATATCATCACAGTGGATGTTAGGTGTAGATCCACCAATGCCGTTTGTTTATATTGTAGCGTCCCGGAAGAGTTGGTGCTGCAGGGAATTCTGGGAATTTGTTCTGTAGTGTTTATGTTTTATTGCGTTGCAAATATTCTCCCAAAATGTGTTTGTCAATGTTGTTTAGTATGGTTTCACTATATGGCACATGTTTATGACAGTGTTGGCATTGTTCGTACGGCCACCCTTAGTGTGACATGTATGGCTGTTGACTAAGTATGCCCTTCATTCACTTGCATGTAGTGTGTTCAAAAGTTAGGATGATTGTCTTAATGGTTAATGAATGACTTAGAGAGATCTTGTCTTGACCTCAGACACGCGGCCCACGGGCCAATTGCGGCCCGCGAGACGTTATTTTGCGGCCCGCACCTTAATATGAAAATGTAATTTTAGTGCGGCCCGCAAGTTTTATATGAATGGCGCTTGACAGCGTCATACTTGCCATCCCTCCCGATTTTTCCGGGAGACTCCCGAATTTCAGGGCAACCATTCTCTCGAAAGTCTTCACCCGGACAACAATATTAAGGGCGTGCCGTGATGTCACTGCCTTTAGCGCCCTCTACAACCTGTACAAACAGCGTGCCAGCCCAGTCACAAGTTATATGAGGCTTCTGTACACACACAAGTGAATGCACGACATACTTGATCAACAGCCATACAGGTCACACTGAGGGTGGCCGTATGAACAACTTTAACACTGTTACAAATATGCGCCACACTGTGAACCCACACCAAACAAGAATGACAAACACATTTCTGGAGAACATCCGCAGTAACACAACATAAACACAACAGAACAAATACCCAGAATCCCATGTAGCACTAACTCTTCTGGGCTGCAATATACACCCCCGCTACCACCAAACCCCGCCCCCCCAACCCTGCGCCACCACACATCAACCACCCCTCTGTGCGTCGGTTGAGGTGGGCGGGGGGCGGGGTTTGGTGGTAGCGGGTGTGTATATTTTAGCCCGGAAGAGTTAGTGCTGCAAGGGGTTGTGGGTATTTGTTCTGTTGTGTTTATGTTGTGTTACGGTGCAGATGTTCTCCCGAAATGTGTTTGTCATTCTTGTTTGGTGTGGGTTCACAGTGTGGCGCATATTTGTAACAGTGATAAAGTTGTTTATTGTCCGGGTGAAAAGGTTGCCCCGGGAGATTGTCGGGAGGGGCACTGAAATTCGGGGGTCTCCTGGAAAAATCGGGAGGCTTGGCAAGTATGTTGCTAGGGCGGGATAGCCATTCAAAGAAGGTGAATTCATTAAAAAGTGCATGTTAGATTTTTTTAAGAAATCTTTTCTTGCGGCCCAGCCTCACCCAGTTTCTGCATCCAGTGGCCCCCAGGTAAATTGAGTTTGAGACCCCTGCTTTAGACCATTTGTGACACATCAAATGTCATGACCCCGTAATCGCTACGGTGAATAGTGAAACATGTGGAGCTATCACTCGTCCTGCATGGATGGTACTAGAAATAAATGTACTTGATTTGTGATTTAGAAGTTGTGACAACACTGCAGACTGCGGATAGTTCTGTCTACACACTGTATATGCTTGTAAGTACTCTGTATATGCTTGTAAGTACTCTGTGTGTGTGTGTGTGTGTGTGTGTGTGTGTGTGTGTGTGTGTGTGTGTGGTGTGTGTGTGTGTGTGAGCTGCCAAACATGCTCGTCTGCATGACACAACGTGACAATGACGATGGGGTCCCCTTTTTAGAGGCGGTAGAGTACCAAATATGATTCATTAGTATCGCGGTACTATACTAATACCGGTATACCGTACAACCCTACTATGAACACGCTTTTGTCTTTTGAGTTGTCCAGTTGGTAGTGTAGTTGGGATTTGGACCGAGTGATCTGATGTTCGCAAATAAGACAACGTCAGCATGAAATATAAAAATTGGTGTACAACAAAGTGAAAGCAACTGAAAGACATCCCTCCATTGGATCTAAAATTTGAGGTCAAATTAGTTCTTAACCAAATAGACCTAGACTAATTGCATCTTTTACACGGTCAGGCTCGGGAAAAAGACACACATATCAAACCGGCTTTTGGCAGAATCGGGACGCTACTGGCAGAAGAATCAATCAACTTGCGGGAAACTCTCCCAGTGTCGAGGCTCAGTAATTAACCGTGTCCATCAGAAGAGGTTGTTCCTGGCAGCGTGATGACTGTGCCTTTTATTGTATTCCATTAGAAAGTTCAAATGTAAGCAAAACATACACAGACATAAGTGCACAGACATTTTCTGTGCACTTATGTCAGGGTTCAATTACTTCCAAGGATATAAAGAAAGAAAAAGTTTGCGAATCCCTATGTTATGGCTGATGAGGATGTCAGGAAAAAAATTAGGACCATATTTGACTGCGCTGATACGGGTTTTATTTTGGAATTTATGGCTTCTGGACAAACTAAGATAAAGCAATCCCACCTGAACATCCAGAAGATAACAACATCTTAAGGCAGGGGTGTCAAACCCATTTTAGATGGAGAAAAATAATCTATTCCCAAGTGGGCCGGACTGTTAAAATCACAGCATGATAACTTAAAACTAAAGATAATTTCAGATTGTTTTCTTTGTTTAAAAATAGAACAAGCACATTCTGAAAATGTACGAATCATAATGCTGTTGTTTTTTTTTACACTTACATGTTGCGGTTAATAGTATTCTACCTTTATTTGTCGTTATTTATTAGGGGTGTGGGAAAAAATCGATTCGAATTCGAATCGCGATTCTCACGTTGTGCAATTCAGAATCGATTCTCATTTTTTTAAAAACTATTTTTATTTTTATTTTGTATTAATATTATTATTATATATATTTTTTAAATTAATCAATCTAACAAAACAATACACAGCAATACCAAAGCAATGCAATCCAATTCCAAAACCAAAACCGACCCAGCAACACTGAGAGGAGACACAAACACGACACAGAACAAACCAAAAGTAGTGAAACAAAAATGAATATTATCAACAACAGTATCAATATTAGTTACAATTTCAACATAGCAGTGATTAAAAATCCCTCATTTACATTATCATTAGACATTTATAAAAAATTAAAAAAAAGAATAGTGTCACAGTGGCTTACACTTGCATCGCATCTCATAAGCTTGACAACACACTGTGTCCAATATTTTCACTAAGATAAAATAAGTCATATTTTTGGTTCATTTAATAGTTAAAACAAATTTACATTATTGCAATCAGTTGATAAAACATTGTCCTTTACAATTATAAAAGCTTTTTACAAAAATCTACTACTCTGCTTGCATGTTAGCAGACTGGGGTAGATGTATTGAATGAATAGAGAATCCTTTTGAGTCGGGAAACAATCGTTTTTGAATCGAGAATCGTATTGAATTGAAAAAAAAAAAATCGATTTTGAATCGAATCGTGACCCCAAGAATCGATATTGAATCGAATCATGGGACACCCAAAGATTCACAGCCCTATTATTTATACTTTCTGAATAAATGATGTGATAATGTTCATCAATCAATCCATCAAGATAAAAGAATAATATCAAAATCAAATTACAGGATGTTATTTATGTCGTTTGCTCATTTTCCTCGACTGGTGCACTAACATGAGGTTTAGTTTTTTTTACATGTGTAGCATCATCTACAAAAAATTGCTTTTGTGACATCTAGTGGACACATTTAGAACAGCAGTTTCTTTCATTCAAAAACTTCGGCTCATTTTTGTACTGAGCAAACCGCGGGCCGTACGTTTGACACCCCTGTCTTAAGGTTTACCTAAGTCACGTTTTACAAACGTTACTTATGTCACTCGGTGCATCAAGTTTTTATTATTCTTCAGCAAAATAGGTGCAAGTGTCACCATAATTCATTTAGTTTTTCCTTCCTTTTTCCAACTTAAAGGCCTACTGAAATGAAATTGTCTTATTTAAACAGGGATAGCAGGTCCATTCTATGTGTCATATTTGATCATTTAGCGATATTGCCATATTTTTGCTGAAAGGATTTAGTAGAGAACATCGACGATAAAGTTTGCAACTTTTGGTCGCTGATAAAAAAGCCGGAAGTAGCGTGACGTCACAGGTTGTGGAGCGCCTCACATCTGCACATTGTTTACAATCATGGCCACAATCAGCGAGAGCGATTCGGACCGAGAAAGCGACGATTACCCCATTAATTTGAGCGAGGATGAAAGATTCGTGGATGAGGAAAGTGAGAGTGAAGGACTAGAGGGCAGTGGAAGCGATTCAGATAGGGAAGATGCTGTGAGAGGCGGGTGGGACCTGATATTCAGCTGGGAATGACTAAAACAGTAAATAAACACAAGACATATATATACTCTATTAGCCACAACACAACCAGGCTTATATTTAATATGCCACAAATTAATCCCGCATGACAAACACCTCCCCCCTCCCGTCCATATAACCCACCAATACAACTCAAACACCCGCACAACACACTCAATCCCACAGCCCAAAGTACCGTTCACCTCCGTAAAGTTCATACAGCACATATATTTCCCCAAAGTCACGTACGTGACATGCACATAGCGGCACGCACGTACGGGCAAGCGATCGAATGTTTGGAAGCCAAAGCTGCGTACTCACGGTAGCGCGTCTTCTATCCAACTCAAAGTCCTCCTGGTTGTGTTGCTACAGCCGGCCGCTAATACACCGATCCCACCTACAGCTTTCTTCTCTGCTGTCTTGATCATTGTTCATTAAACAAATTGCAAAAGATTCACCAACACAGATGTCCAGAATACTGTGGAATTTTGCGATGAAAACAGACGACTTAATAGCTGGCCACAATGCTGTCCCAATATGTCCGCACAATCCGTGACGTCACGTGCAAACGTCATCATACCGAGACGTTTTCAGCAGAATATTTCGCGGGAAATTTAAAATTGCACTTTACTAATCTAACCTGGCCGTATTGGCATGTGTTGCAATGTTTAGATTTCATCATTGATATATGAACTATCAGACTGCGTGGTCGGTAGTAGTGGGTTTCAGTAGGCCTTTAACAGCTGAATGTACAGTGCAGCGACTATTGCTTATTCCAAGCAGTTCCTTCCCGCAGTACTCTGGAGCATAAATGGCGCATATTTTGTCATTCTAACCAGTTGTTACTGCGAGTCGATGGCAAATCCCAAGTAAGTGCCCCATGAATCCTGCGTAAGGGGCTGCTAAAGTGTGCATGGGTTAAAATTGAATAAATGTCCTTCACAGTCATAAACCCAGTTGCTCAATTGTTTAAATGATCAAACCCCCGATCTAATGGATTCATAAGAAAAGAAAATCTTCTTTTTGAGATAAACAAATAGCACCAGTGTATGGAATTGTATCAGTGACTGAAGGGGTAAAGGAATAAGCTGCAATTTGTTGAGTGCGTAGTCTGCAAATTATAATCAAAACCATATCAAATGGTGTTTCCCTCCCGAGGATACAATCAAAAAATGCAAATGCACAATAATGTGTACATGCTAGCATGATTTAACGGCTCAGGAGCAAATAACGAGACGCGCTGGATGCAAATGTCTTCACATGCTCCATTTGCATGTTGGGAAAACATACTCTACCCTTGAGGGAATTAGTTGGGGCACGACTTGTGGTCAAATTAGATGTTGGATTATACAGATTTGTAATGATGCCACAGCTTGGGCTGAATAAGGGGGGTGGATGTGGTTGAGTGGGGTATAAGCAAGTGCTTTAAATGCATGAAACCCCAGGATATCGAGACTGCTATTTTTCTTTATTGCCTCCAATCTGCCACCAAAGTGTCTTGTACTTCTAGGATGTTTCTTTGTAGTCTAAATATAGACATACAGTATCCGAGAAGACTCGATACAACTATGCCAGTGTGCCAAATTGGCTTCACTCTTTCAACCAAGGCACGTCCTTCATGAACGACGCGAGTGATCAGGTCACATCATTACACCGCACGTGTCAGGGTGTTGACCATAAGACACTGTGCGTGTGTACTTGACAGAGTCCCTATGGTGTCCTCCCCCCGGCCGTCTAGATATCATCACTCATTATCCTCGCCATTCGTCAAATATCCCAGGTGCCTTGTGAGCGTGCCGGCCTGCCCGTCATGTCGAGGACTCGCTGCTCTTCCCCTGCGGCCTTCCCAGATGCTTCTTTTGGGGGGGAGGACAGGGAACATGCAAATCATGCAAAAAATGCTGGTCGGAAGGACGTGAGGAGTGAACAAAAACTCTCAAACGACTTCTAAACTACGCTTTTACCCCGAGGCGAAGAATATGTCTGCATGTGCACAGACGTTTTAAAATGAAAGCCCCTTGTCAAAACAATCAATGTGCGCACTAACAGAGTGTGTCCTTTAAAAAAATATTTGCAGATGTCAAAGTATGTGTTAAAGCAACAAGGTGGGGCTATAACCAATGTTCCCTCTAATTTTTCATGTGTGTGAGCAAACGCAAAAACTCCCTGAGCATTCAATGGAGCACATGTGAGCAACATCAGACGTGCACACTGTGGCTACACCAGCAGCACACCTGTCCCAAACCTGACTAAATAACAAGTTCCATCTCCATCCATCAATCCATTTTCTACCACTTGTCCCTTTCGAGGTAGCAGGGGGTGCTGGAGCCTATCTCAGCTGCATTCGGGCGGAAGGCGGAGTACACCCTGGACAAGTCCCCACCTCATCGCAGGGCCAACACAGATAGACAGACAACATTCTCTTATTATTATAATCAAATGACAGCAGTCATTTCCATGAGGTTATTTTCTAATATAAGTGTTTAGGCCCACTTACAATGACAATAACAACAAATATTGTTTTTCATGAACTGTGTATTTGTATTGTTTGTCTGGGTGGAGGTCCTGCTTTGGAAATAATGTGTACACCTTTCAGACATTGCATTTAGTTCCCATTAAAACATTCACATGTTGCACAATTAGTTGTAAGAAGGGGATCATGTGTACATTCCTGCAACTTCCTGTTTGTAGAAAATATATTTTTATTAGTATTTATTTAATATACTAACAGCATTTCATGATTAATATTTATAAATTAAGATTCCTAATAAATTACACTAGAATTAGCACACATTTGATTGATAAATCATAGTGTAACGACCTGGAATGACACTTTATGTGTGGTGTTGGAGTTGTTCGACTTTTTGTGTGGCTGTAAACGCATCACTGGCTAAGTGCCATATGTGCATTGTTTATGTGGCGCAAGTGAGAATGGGGGGGGGGGGGGGGGGGAGTTGGGGGGGGGGGGGAGGGGGTTTGTAGTTGTACTGCAGAAAATGACCACTTTTGCTAGATATAATTTTTTTTACTAATGTTTTGGTGATGTGTTTATGGGCGACAATAAATACTTTTGCTCAGTAAAGTGATGATGGAATTCATGTCCTCAAAGCGTCTCGACAGACGTTACAATATTTGAACAAAGATGACGAAAACTGTTTTCTCTGTCGTGTCCGTGTGTCGAAAATTGTTATGGGCTTATTTTTTTATTTGATTTTGTGTGTGGCATAGATTTGCCGTGCGCAGAGGACGCTTGAGCAGTGAGCAATTGCACAGGCGCACACCTTAGAGGGAACATTGGCTATAACCCTGATTTTTTTAATATATTTGAGGAGTTACCGTATTTTTCGGACCATAGGGCGCACCGGATTGAAAGGCGCACTGCCGATGAGCGAGTCTAGTCAGGTCTTTTTTCATACAAAAGGCGCACCTGATTATAAGGCACATTAAAGGGGTCATATTATGATTTTCTTTTCTAAATTTACAGTTTTTTTTCCCTTGGCCTCAGTCTAGACCCCCTCTCCAGGGGCCCAGGCATAGACCAATTTTTTTTTCTCAACTCAAATTGTTCAACACAGTAGCTCAGTTACAATGATGGAAAGTGTAAGGATGGAAAGGACAATGCAGGTATAAATACACTAAATATAGTCATATAAAATATAACATAAATACGAATATATACAAATATATACATATGTGTACAGTATATTATATATACAGATATATTATATTATGTCTATAACATATATACAATATATAACAATTAACATGTACAATATTACAGTATATGTGACAGCAGCAGCATAAAATAGAGAGCAGATCCAGCAGAAAATAGAAAATAGACATTAAAAACAAAGAGAAGTAGCTGACATGTCAGGTGTCAGGTAATAGGCAGATATCATCTATTGCTGTATGGCGAGTGATTATACAGCTGGATGGAGTGCAGAATTATATTAGAAATGGCAACAGCGGATGATGAATGTCCCATAAGAAGGTAGAGAAAAAGAAGCTTATACAATTGTGGACGCGCGCACATTTTCAGGACTTATGCAGATCCCAAATACACATCAGCAGGTACCAGAAGGTAAGAAAAGTTGGTTTTGCATAATATGTCTGCTAATAGGTGCAATTGTATGGTCCTTATACACACACACACACCAAAAAAATACTCATATGTTTAATGCGCCGACAATCCATCCAAGTGGTGCGGCTTCCGTAGCTTACCGAAGCCGTACTAAAAACATTTTGACAAATTTTTGAGCGCCGTGTGTAATGTTCTATATTCTCAATGGAACATTTAAAGTTTTGGTGTTGTTTACTGCCATCATATTGCAGTCTACACTTATCTCTTATGTGTGACTGCCATGTACTGGTCTCACTTATCATTTCACCATGTACCAAATAAAATTGCTTTGAGGTCAGTAAGCACAACCAGAATTATGTCGTACAATAGGCACACCGGGTTTATAAGGCGCACTGTCGATTTTTCAGAAAATGAAAGGATTTTAAGTGCGCTTTACAGTCCGAAAAATACGGTAGTATTTTTAAGATACCTGACTTTGAAGGAGATTATTTTTATGCCAACTACACATTGTGAGCATACACATACACTTGATGAAATTGATGTATGGATGTATCAGTGACGTGCGGTGAGGTTCATGGCTGGTGAGGCACTGACTTCATCACAGTCAGATTTACAAACATATGAACCCTAAATAGTATCTTATTCACCATTTGATTGGCAGCAGTTAACGGGTTATGTTTAAAAGCTCATACCAGCATTCTTCCCTGCTCGGCACTCAGCATCAAGGGTTGGAATTGGGGGTTAAATCACCAAAAATTATTCCCGGGCGCGGCGCCGCTGCTGCCCACTGCTCCCCACTGCTCCCCTCACCTCCCAGGGGGTGATCAAGGGATGGGTCACATGCAGAGGACAAATTTCATTACACCTAGTGTGTGTGTGACAATCTTCGGTACTTTAACTTAACTTTAACTTTACACATACAAACTGTAGCACACAAAAAAGCACATTTAATAAAAAAAACGGTATTATGGTCTTACCTTTACTTATAAATGAAGTCCATGCGCCGCTGTTGTGCTGGATTAATGCACCCCTGCCGTAGAATGCACCCCCTGACGGGAGTGTTGTATTAACTAAAGCCCCCACTTAAACTTTCCACGTGCAAGATTTAATTTATTTAAAAAAGTTATTTAATAAGAAGCCAAAAAGTGCAAAAACAATAATGTCCGTGTTGGAGGAGTTGTGAATGAATGAAATATGAAATCCGTGCTGCAGTCTGCAGGTGTACCTAATGTTGTGGCCCAGCAGTCATTCACAACTCCTCCAACACGAACAATATTGTTTTTGCACTTTTTGGCTTCTTATTAAATAACTTTTTTAAATAGATTCAATAGGCGGCTTGATGTCCCATGTGGCAGTGGCCTTGTGTGTCCGTCATCTCCCTTTTTTTGTTTTATTTTTTCCCAAGGGGAGGCTCCACCAGGGCGGTGTCTGGGTGTCCCATCTCCATCATCGGAGTCCTTCCGTTATGGGTGGGGCTGGTGGTACCCGTGGCCGGCTGAGCGGTCCTGTTGCGGTCGTCCGGCTGTGGGGAGTCCCTGCCGTCCTGTCTCCTTGTTTGGCACTCAGCATCAAGGGTTGGAATTCGGGGTTAAATCACCAAAAATGATTCCCGAGCGCGGCCACCGCTGCCGCTCACTGCTCCCCTCACCTCCCAGAGGGTGAACAAGGGGATGGGTCAAATGCAGAGGACAAATTTCACCACACCACACAATCATTCAGCTTTAACTTAACTTTCTGCCCGCTTGAGGTGTGGTCTCTTGCTGGCTTGGGGGCTGGTTGTCTCCTGATTCTCCCGTGCTTTGTCCTCGGCCGGGTACGTCTGTTTATGGCCGGCCTGCCCGGTGGCGTGATAGGCTGCTGGTCGATCTGCCGGCGTGGGCCCGGTGGTCCCTTGTTCTCGACGTGCCGCACCTACTGTTTTGGGTGGGATTTTTTGGGTACCTCGGGCCATGCTTTGGCAGAAGTGTTGCAAAAGTCAAGTGTAAAAATAAAGGGTTCCTGCTCTAAAAAAACACACAAAACACAATTCGGACAGACAACTACACACATCTATTTACACACACATGTCATGTCTGTTTATCATGTTTTTGTTTTGGCCATGTGCTGTTTGTTTTTTTTGGACACTTTCTTAGTTCCTGGTTTCACTTCCTTGTTTGGTTTGGTTTCCATGGTCACCCATTAGTTTTCACCTGTCATGTCAAGCATCTGTTTCACGTTTTGAGTCACGCACCTGTTGTTAATCATGTCTGTTATTTAAGTCTTTCTTTCTGTTCACTCGTTCTGCGTTCATTGTCTTTGTCACATCGGTTCATGTCCCTTGCTGAACAAATAAGTTTTCATAGTCCACGTCATAGCTTCTGCTCAGTAGCAGCTTCATTTGTGTTTTTGGCACGCTTGCCTTTTTGCTTTATTGTTTGCTTTTTTGATGGTAGTTTGAGTGATTTATGTTGAATAAATCCAAGCTCACCTTCACGCTGTCGTCCGGAGCCGTTTTTTGCATTGGAAGAACAACCCCGCAGCCAGCTGCGATCCCCCCACGTGACAGTATGAACGCAGCAGACGTTCTTCCACAGACGGGCCATGGCGAGGTAATGGAGACGCGCTGGCGAAGATGGAGGCCAGCCAGAAAGGCTTCTTTTCGCCAGCATGGCGCGTCGTTCCCCCAGGATCCTCCTCCGGACAACAAGTTTCCCCAACCAGCCCTGTCTTCCTCGCCGCCACAGGAGACCCGCGCTGATGACGTCATCCCGCCCACTGGTGATGACGTCAGAGACCAAGATTTTTTTTTAGATTCCATTTACGCCCTCTGTCAGCCGCCCACTAAGGACTTTGTTTCAAAAAATAATCCTTTTGAGAATTTTTTTTCAAAATGTAGATTATTTCAGACCCAGTCTAAAGTGGGGGTGGTGAATAGACATTGTGGACAATTTAATGGGGAGGATTTTTGCCCTCCTCCTGACCTCCCTCCACCCACCCCAAAAAACGGTTCCAGACGGGGAGCGCGTCTGGTATCCGCTCCTTGAGGGGGGGGATAGGGCCAGGAGCTATAATAGTGGGGTGACTCAGCTACGCCCAGCCAGGCAGCAACCTCCGGCCCGTCCACCACCACCGGTCTTTCGGCCTGCCAAGCAGCAACCCCCAGCTAGGCCACCTGCACCAAAGCTAGCACCGGTACCAGCACCACGCCAGGCACCGGTACAAGCACCACGCCAGGCACCGGTACCACGCCAGGCACCGGTACCAGCACCACGCCAAGCTCCGGTACCAGCACCACGCCAAGCTCCGGTACCAGCACCATGCCAAGCTCCGGTACCAGCTCCACGCCGCCAAGTGCCGCCAGTAGCTGCTCCACGCCGCCAAGTGCCACCAGTAGCTGCTCCACGCCAAGACCCACCAAGCCAAGACCCACCAAGCCAAGACCCTGACCCAAGCCACCAAGAACCACGCCACCAAGACCCAAGCCATGACCCTCCAAGCCGCCAGGACCCAAGCCAAGAACCACGCCGCCAGGAACCACGCCGCCAAGTAACGCAATGCCAAGACCCCCCAAGCCGCCAAGACCCAAGCCAAGAACCACGCCGCCAAGAACCACGCCATGACCAGGACCCCCCACGCCATGACCAGGACCCCCCACGCCATGACCAGGACCCCCCACGCCAAGACCAAGACCCACCACGCCAAGACCAGAACCAAGACCCACCACGCCAAGACCAACCATGCCAAGCTTCGCCGCCCGAAGCGCCACGCCAAGCTTCGCCGCCCGACGCGCCACGCCAAGCTTCGCTACCTGCTTCGCTGCCTGCTGCACCCGCACCTGCGTCATCTGCGGCTTCCACGCCTGCAATGACGACGACGCGCCTGCCTCCTTGTCTGCCACGGTTGTGGCCACTACCTGGTCGTCCGCCACGCCAAGTGCGCCCACCTCATCTTTGGCCACGCATGTGGCCCTTCCCGGGATGCCCACCTCGCCTGTGGCGGCGGCGTTCCACTCGCCGCCGCCACATGACTAGGCCTCGGTGGATTTGGGGCCACTTGGCCTGGCGACCCACCGCCATGTCCCCCTCCCGCCCTCCCATGACTCTTGATCCTGTTTTTTGTTTTTGGAATTCTGGGATCTGTCCGTAAGGGGGGGGTTCTGTCATGTCTGTTTATCATGTTTTTGTTTTGGCCATGTGCTGTTTGTTTTTTTGGACACTTTCTTAGTTCCTGGTTTCACTTCCTTGTTTGGTTTGGTTTCCATGGTCACCCATTAGTGTTCACCTGTCATGTCACGCACCTGTTTCACGTTTTGAGTCACGCACCTGTTGTTAATCATGTCTGTTATTTAAGTCTTTCTTTCTGTTCACTCGTTCTGCGTTCATTGTCTTTGTCACATCGGTTCATGTCCCTTGCTGAACAAGTAAGTTTTCATAGTCCACGTCATAACTTCTGCTCAGTAGCAGCTTCATTTGTGTTTTTGGCACGCTTGCCTTTTTGCTTTATTGTTTGCTTTTTTGATGGTAGTTTGAGTGATTTATGTTGAATAAATCCAAGCTCACCTTCACGCTGTCGTCCGGAGCCGTTTTTTGCATTGGAAGAACAACCCCGCAGCCAGCTGCGACCCCCCCACGTGACAACACAGAGTGATATACAGACACACACATTAGTATATATGCACCTGGATTAGATTACACACGCACAGATTGAGATACACTTTTCCAAACAATTTTGCTACAATAATACTTCCATAAAAAACATACAGAATGTGTTCTTCTCTTACGTAGGGATTGTGTATGATAGGCAAAATTCCCAAAAAGTGTGGTTCCCCTTTAACCCTTGTGTGGTGTTCGGGTCTGTGGGACCCGTTTTTGATTTTTATTAAAAGAAAAATGATACAATTAATTAATTTTTCAAACTGAGACTCACTGGCTTTGGCTCATTTTCTGTGAAGAACATATATCAGAATACATATTTAATGAACACACACCATACACCCCCCCTACACATTTCTATTACATATAACATGTTCGGGTCCACTGGACCCGGGGCTAATAGAAGTGTGGAAATTGATGTTCTGTGTACCACACACACACACACACACACACACACACACACACACACACACACACACACACACACACACACACACACACACACACACACACACACACACATACACACACACACACACACACACACACACACACAGCAGGCCTAGACAGGAGGAGGACAGAGTGTAGGTACACAGAACATCAGAGGGTCAAATGTGCGACAAAATGAGCGCAGACAGTGTTGACAAACAATGTTGCAACCTTGTGTGGGAACCGCAGGTGCAGAAACACAAAAGAAGAATCCCTGTGGGATGCAGAAACTGGCAGAGAAATTTCCATGCAACGTTCGTGTTGTTGTTACTAGGCCAGTGTTTGTGGGTCTTAGACTTAGACTTAGACTTACTTTTTATTGTCGTTCAAATTTGAACTTTACAGTACAGATAAGAACGAAATTTTGTTGCATTAGCTGGTTGGCAGTGCAGGATAAAAAAGCAATAAGGTACAGATATAAATAAATAGATTACTGTAAAGATAAATATATTGCACTTTTGCATATGCATCTACGTTTATCGATGTATGTTATATTGTCTTTATATTCCAGCGAGTTCATCCATTTTTGGGGGGAATTGAGGGGATTATTATGATGCGTTCAAGAGTCTTACGGCCTGAGGGAAGAAGCTGTTACAGAACCTGGAGGTTCTGCTTCGGAGGCTGCGGAACCTCTTTCTAGAGTCCAGCAGTGAAAACAGTCCTTGGTGGGGGTGGGACGAGTCTCTGCAGATTTTCCTAGCCCTGGTCAGGCAGCGGCTTTTTGCGATCTCCTGGATAGGAGGAAGAGGAGTCCTGATGATCTTTTCTGCCATCCTCACCACTCTCTGGAGAGACTTCCAGTCTGAGGCACTGCAGGCTCCAGTCCAGACAGAGATGCTGTTGCTCTCTATAGTGCCTCTGTAGAATGTGGTGAGAATGGGAGGAGGGAGCTGTGCTCTTTTCATCCGACGCAAAAAGTGCATGCGCTGCTGAGCTCTTTTTACAAGAGCTCCGGTGTGTAGGGACCAGGTCATATTGTCAGTTATCTGCACCCCCAGGAACTTGGTGCTGCTTACCATCTCCACCGCTGTGCCAATGATGAAGAGTGGAGCGTGGCTGGACTGGTGCTTCCTGAAGTCAACGATGATCTCCTTGGTCTTGTCGACATTCAGGACCAGGTTGTTGGTTCTGCACCAGTCAACCAGATGTTTCACCTCCTCCCTGTAGTCCATGTCGTTGATGTCACGGATGAGGCCCACTACTGTTGTGTCATCCGCATACTTCACAATATGGTTAGTAGTGGACCTGGCGCAGCAGTCATGGGTCATCAATGTGAACAGCAGCGGACTCAGGACACAGCCCTGGGGGGAGCCGGTGCTCAGGGAGATGGCACTGGAGGTTTTGTTGCCCACTCTCACAGTCTGGGGTCTGTCTGTGAGGAAGTCAAGGGGGGTTCTGAATCCGAGGGGGGCCAGTTTGCTCACCAAGTGCTGCGGGATTATGGTGTTGAATGCCGAGTTGAAGTCCAGGAACAACATCCGCACATGTGTCCTTTCCTTCCAGATTTTCTAAGCTCAGGTGGAGTGCAGAGGAGATGGCGTCCTCTGTGGAGCGGTTAGGGCGATAAGCAAACTGGTATGGGTCGAATGGGGGGGGAAGTCTGGAGACAATGTATTCCTTTACCAGCCTCTCGAAGCACTTTATTACAGATGTTTTTTGGGATAAGTCAGTATTTTAACATAAAAGTGTTTGATTGTGAGGCATTAAAAGCCACAATATGCAACGGGTCCATCAGACCCACAAACACTGGCTGAGTAACAACAATATGAACACCACACAAGGGTTAAAGGCCTACTGAAACCCACTACTACCGACCACGCAGTCTGATAGTTTATATATCAATGATGAAATCTTAACATTGCAACACATGCCAATACGGCCGGGTTAACTTATAAAGTGCAATTTTAAATTTCCCGGGAAACTTCCGGTTGAAAACGTCTATGTATGATGACGTTTGCGCGTGACGTCGATGGTTGAAGCTGAAGTATTCGGACACATTGTATCACAATCCAAACAGCTCTGTTTTCATCGCAAAATTCCACAGTATTCTGGACATCTGTGTTGGTGAATCTTTTGCAATTTCTTTAATGAACAATGGAGACTGCAAAGAAGAAAGCTGTAGGTGGGATCGGTGTATTAGCGGCCGGCTGCAGCAACACAACTAGGAGGACTTTGAGTCGGATAGCACACGCGCTATCCGACGCTAGCCGCCGACCGCATCGATGATCGGGTGAAGTCCTTTGTCGCGCCGTCGATCGCTGGAACGCAGGTGAGCACGGGTGTTGATGAGCAGATGAGGGCTGGCGTAGGTGGAGCACTAATGTTTTCATCATAGCTCTGACGAGGTCCCGTAGCTAAGTTAGCTTCAATGGCGTCATTAGCAACAGCATTGCTAGGCTTCGACAGGCGGCACATCATTAACCGTGTGGTTACAGGTCCAGTGTTTGGTTCGGTGTCTCCTGATAGTAGTATTGTTGATCTTCTGTCTATCCTTCCAGTCAGGGGCTTATTTATTTTGTTTCTATCTGCATTTAAGCACGATGCTATCACGTTAGCTCCGTAGCTGAAGTGCTTCACCGATGTATTGTCGTGGAGATAAAAGTCACTGTGAATGTCCATTTCGCGTTCTCGACTCTCATTTTCAAGAGGATATAGTATCCGAGGTAGTTCAAAATACAAATCCGTGATCCACAATAGAAAAAGGAGAAAGTGTGGAATCCAATGAGCCCTTTTACCTAAGTTACGGTCAGAGCGAAAAAAGATACGTCCTGCACTGCACTCTATTCCTTCACTCTCACGTTCTTCATCCACAAATCTTTCATCCTCGCTGGTGTAAACAATGGGGAAATGTGAGGAGCCCTTCAACCTGCGACGTTACGCTACTTCCGGTACAGGCAAGGCTTTTTTTATCAGCGACCAAAAGTTGCGAACTTTATCGTCGATGTTCTCTACTAAATCCTTTCAGCAAAAATATGGCAATATCGCGAAATGATGAAGTATGACACATAGAATGGATCTGCTATCCCCGTTTAAATAAAAACATTTCATTTCAGTAGGCCTTTAAGTACCTATGCCGCACAAAGCACACATTTGAATTCTTGCAAAAGGGGATCATGGGCATTAAATCTGAAGAGGGCTCTGGCTCAGAAATAAACTTGCATCAATACCTCCTGCAACTTCAAAGTTTATAAGGCCCACACAAGAAGAGCATTGTTGTCTGTGATGCCATTGAAGGTTGACTCATTGTTTTGTCTGTGAGGCCCCCCTAGGAGTGAGTTGTTGTTTCTGCTGCCATTTTTTTTTTTTGGCTGGGTTTGCTAAGGTCTTTGTTTGGACCAGAATGTTGATTCATTTGAGGGAACTGCGAAATAGTTGAATGTTTATTTGCAAAATGCATTTTTGAATTTGCTATACGCTCATCATGTTCAGCTTTTACAAGTCATTATCACACGTTTTCCACTGTACAATGTTTGTGTGCACCATACACTTACAGTACAAAGCCGGGTCAAGATGAGGGTCCTGTTTAAGATACTGATGTACAATGGAACCTTGATTCACAGAGACCTCTATTTGCGTCTTTTTCGGTTTACGAACATTTACATCTCGCCATATATGCCTATGTGTGCAAACCATGTGTCGGCGCACAAACGCTTTATTTATTCATTCAGTCATTTTGAATGCTGCTTGAAGCCATTGAGGCTTACCTTTTGATGATGTCGCTTCCTGTACACGCGGGCACGGCCATGTTGAAGAGACAGCCTCCTTCGTCACATCCACAATTGTCGTACTTTGCGATGGTCAGAGCTGTGTCGGCCTGTCTTAGAGATCACTTTGTGTGATCAGAAGCGCTTTAAATATGTCCAAGCTCTAAAACTACGGTTTTCTAGGTTTTCTTGCTGTATGGCTTGTTTGTGGCCCCTTCAGTTCGAGGATTTTATTGGCAAAGAGGCCTTTGTTCCGCAGCAAGTCTTTAATTGTGATGAGACCGAAAAACATGCCACGGTGGACTTTATCTTTTATTACAGTGAAGGAAAAGGTACTATAGGGACACAAGTCAATGAATGATCGCCACACACACACTGCTGGTTTGTGATAACGCTTGCCCTAACTACGTAAAGCTATATACTGTATATACACTACCGTTCAAAAGTTTGGGGTCACGTTGAAATGTCCTTATTTTTGAAGGTAAAGCACTGTACTTTTCAATGAAGATAACTTTAAAGAAACACACTCTATACATTGCTAATGTGGTAAATGACTATTCTAGCTGCAAATGTCTGGTTTTTGGTGCAATATCTACATAGGTGTATAGAGGCCCATTTCCCGCAACTATCACTCCAGTGTTCTAATGGTACAATGTGTTTGCTCATTGGCTCAGAAGGCTAATTAATGATTAGAAAACCCTTGTGCAATCATGTTCACACATCTGAAAACAGTTTAGCTCGTTACAGAAGCTACAAAACTGACCTTCCTTTGAGCAGATTGAGTTTCTGGAGCATCACATTTGTGGGGTCAATTAAATGCTCAAAATGGCCAGAAAAAGAGAACTTTCGTCTGAAACTCGGCAGTCTATTCTTGTTCTTAGAAATGAAGGCTATTCCACAAAATTGATGGGTGACCCCAAACTTTTGAACGGTAGTGTATATATATATATATATATATATATATATATATATATATATATATATATATATATATATATATATATCACATTTTTTGGTGGTTCTTTGGTCAAAATGTTGCATATATTATGTTTTACAGATCATCTTCAAATCGCTTTCTGATTGTCTCTTCAAGATCCGCCGTTTTGTGGTTGGTCTTATTTACGTGGCTCCCCTTCGACAGCGTCTTCTACCCGTCATCTTTGTTGTACAGGTAATTTTTAGCGCTTGCATAGCGAGTCTACTGACAGATATAAGTTAGAACTTCTCGCTCCTTTATATTAGAAATGGCAACAGCGGAGGATAATTGGCCCACGACAAGAAGATAGAGAAAAGAAGGAGCTTATTGACGACAACACCGCACATTTTTGGAACTTATTGGGATCCCGATTACACATCAGCAGGTACCAATGGGGAAAAAAAATGTTGGTTTTGCATAATATTGTGAAAAAAACCGCCAGATAATGTCTCCTAATAGGTGCCATTTTTAAGAGGTGCTGCTTCGTAGCTTACCAAAGTCATACTAAAACATGACAGATTTTTGAGCGCTGTGTGTAATGTTCTATATTCTCAATCTAACATCAAAGTTTTGAGCTTGCTTTGCCAGCGTCATTTACTGAACAGGCGTCAACATGCAATCCACAAGTATCTCTTATGTATGACTGCCATCCACTGGTCATACTTATCATTACACCTTGTACCAAATAAAATTGCTCCGAGGTCGGTAAGCACAACCAGAATGAAGTAGTACATTACATGCACCAGGTTATAAGGTGCACTGTCGATTTTTTACAAAATTAAAGGATTTTGAGTGCGCCCTATAGTCCAAAAAAATATGGTATAAACATACATGTGTATATATATATATATATACATGTTAGAGTGTCTTCAAAGTGTTCAGTTTTTTTTATATCTGGGGATATCTGCTTTTCGGTCTGTGAACCATGTTCAAGTTCCAATTTAGTTTGTATACCGAGGTTCCACTTTACTGTAATTACATAATTCTGTGCTTGAGACTGAACGTTCACTTGAGAGGTCGTTAAGCATCAAGTAGCATCTTCATTTCTCCATGCATACTGCTATACATGTTTCAAATTCAGCAACACAGGAAGTCATCGGTTAGTGTTTCGACATTGATTCCGAATCCATGAAGATACTGGGAAAAAGTAGAGCAACTTTTTTGAAAGAAAATCATCTTTTTGTTGACATCAGTACCCACATATAGGGGGGAAAGGTTATGACAATTCTAAGGGCCCACACTGCGAAACACACAGGCAATGCATGTGGTGAGGGGCTGACAATAACATTATTTCGTGGGGCTCAGAATTCCTAGCAACTGCCCTGGTTGATATCACTGTTGCAACATTTTGCATGAACACCGGCAGCGGTAGAAGGAGCTGGAAAGACTCAGGGCCCAAAATATTGAGCTGGCAGAGGGGTTACTATTGTCTGTCTTGGGGGTTCCATTGAAAGACAAAATTTAGACTTTGGTTGTCCTGCTGAGGAATTGTAAGGGTGTTGTTGTTTGGAAAACACAACATAATGTTTATTTAAAGGCCTACTGAAATTACATTTTCTTATTTAAACGGGGATAGCAGATCCATTCTATGTGTCATACTTGATCATTTCGCGATATTGCCATTTTTTTGCTGAAAGGATTTAGTAGAGAACATCGACGATAAAGTTCTCAACTTTTGGTCGCTGATAAAAAAAGCCTTGCCTGTACCGGAAGTAGCGTGACGCCGCAGGTTGAAGGGCTCCTCACATTTCCCCATTGTTTACACCAGCAGCGAGAGCGAGTCGGACCGAGAAAGCGACGATTACCCCATTAATTTGAGCGAGGATGAAAGATTTGTGGATGAGGTACGTGAGAGTGAAGGACTAGAGTGCAGTGCAGGACGTATCTTTTTTCGCTCTGACCGTAACTTAGGTACAAGCTGGCTCATTGGATTCCACACTTTCTCCTTTTTCTATTGTGGATCACAGATTTGTATTTTAAACCACCTCGGATACTATATCCTCTTGAAAATGAGAGTCGAGAACGCGAAATGGACATTCACAGTGACTTTTATCTCCACGACAATACATCGGCGAAGCACTTTAGCTACGGAGCTAATGTGATAGCATCGTGCTTAAATGCAGATAGAAACAAAAGAAATAAGCCCCTGACTGGAAGGATAGACAGAAGATCAACAATACTACCAAACTCTGGACCTGTAACCACACGGTTAATGCTGTACCGCCTGGCGAAGCCTAGCAATGCTGTTGCTAACGAAGCCATTGAAGCTAACTTAGCTACGGGACCTCGACAGAGCTATGCTAAAAACATTAGCTATACACCTACGCCAGCCCTCATCTGCTCATCAACACCCGTGCTCACCTGCGTTCCAGCGATCGACGGCGCGATGAAGGACTTCACCCGATCATCGATGCGGTCGGCGGCTAGCGTCGGATAGCACGTCTGCTATCCGACTCAAAGTCCTCCTGGTTGTGTTGCTGCAGCCGGCCGCTAATACACCGATCCCACCTACAGCTTTCTTCTTTGCAGTCTCCATTGTTCATTAAACAAATTGCAAAAGATTCACCAACACAGATGTCCAGAATACTGTGGAATCTTGCGATGAAAACAGAGCTGTTTGTATTGTGATACAATGTGTCCCAATACTTCCGCTTCAACCATTGACGTCACGCGCAAACGTCATCATACATAGACGTTTTCAACCGGAAGTTGCCCGGGAAATTTAAAATTGCACTTTATAAGTTAACCCGGCCGTATTGGCATGTGTTGCAATGTTAAGATTTCATCATTGATATATAAACTATCAGACTGCGTGGTCGGTAGTAGTGGGTTTCAGTAGGCCTTTAATAATAATTGCTAATTATTGTGTGTCACACCCTAACAAGGTTACATGGTGTTATTGCAAATACATAGCTTCGTAGAGATGTTCAATCATATTCCATTTACAAGATCAGCTGCATATATTTTTAAAGTAGGAGGCCATGTGTTGTGACTTAGGCAACGGCTCTTGCTCCCCCAAAATGAGCTTCCTAATGCCGTTATAATGTTGCACATCTGTTGTCTTTTTTCCTGGTTCGAAGTGGTGTTCATGTTAACGAGATGCTTCAATTCTACCCTCTTTAATCGCTTATTATTACATCTGTGTTTCCCCAGTCTGTTTTTCGTTATGCATACTTTTTTTTTTTTTCCTCCCCACAGAGCCAGGCTCATATGCCATTAACACAAAATTAATACATCGCCGTGGCCTTTCCCAGCCACCCAGATGGTGACCAATGGCATTGTTCCTCCAAAACATATTAAGCATGGGAGCAAACGCAGGCTAGAAACGAATTTCCTCTAAATTACATTTCATATGTAGATTGCTGTTAATACAATGGCGTGTTTAATGCTGTTGCAAATGGGAGACGGGGAGAAGAGAGATCCCAAATACAGCCGTAGAGAGGAAATGAGCGAGTGGGAGACGGAGGAAATGAAAGGACTGGATGATATGATAAACTAGAGGTACTCTAAGCCACACTGGTTATCCCTAGAAAGTCCACACGAGCACTTTCTGAGAACAGGAAACATGCATCTCCTTGGCGCTGGATGACACTGCCTTCCACAGCTCTCCAAAACACTGTCAATTCACTCTCTGTAATCCATCCATCCATCCACCGCTTATCCCTCTTGGGGTCGCGGGAGGGCTGGAGCCTATCCCAGCTGCAGGGTACACCCTGGACAGGTCACCACCTTATCGCAGGGCCAGCACAGATAGACAGACATTCATTTAAACTCGAGGCCAATTTAGTGTTGCCAGTGCCTCTCAAAAATTACTGTTACGCTCACCCTTGGAATAAGAAAAAACTTTGCCGTGATCACAAATAATATCACTAGTCTATAAAATTGTTATAAGTACACCTCTGCATAACACAGTATCCTTATTAACATGAAAGAAAAAAATAAAGCAGTATAGATAAACTTACAACAAACCATAACTTTATTAACATTGTGTTTTACTCTGTAACAAGAAACATTTTAAGTGCATTAATTTGCCTGAATTAAACAATAAATATTCCCAATTTAAACTATAAACATGTTTTGATCATTTTAAACCATTTGATACTGAACAATACAATTATATAAACTCAACAACTAATAATGGATTCAAATTGTTAAGCAACATTAATTAATGAGCATAATATATAAAACACTTCAAACTATAAAACGATCATGAATGCAACAATTTGTGCTTATTTTTAGAGGAAGTCAAGATTAACTAGATGAGGCAATTCCTGAAGGAATTGCGTGTGAATGCTTCAATGCTGAAGTTGAACTGAAATCCTGGAATTTTTTTTTTAGAATTGTTGAAATACAGCACACAATTTCCAAACAAGCTGAATATTTTATAGTTGGAAAGGTTTGAATCAGATGAAAAATGTGGGGGTTGTGGAACTTTGAAGAATGTCATTGATTTCAATGGGAGTTTCCAAAAAAAATTGGGAATTTCGGGAAAAGCGGGGATTTTTTTTGAAAATGGTAAACAACTTGAATGGTCTGAATGAGTTGAAATGGTTGGTGTTGACATTTTTCAAATCGGTCGAGAAAAGTAGTAGTTTGTTGAATTGAGAAACGGTATTAGGGAATACCTGGAATTTCGGGAAAACCGGGAATTTTTCCAGTTCAAAAAACAACTTAGTTTTTTCGTCCTGATTAAGAGGAACGTTTTGACGGTGGAACAGTTGAAATGCGTTGAAAAATGTGGAACGGAGTAGTCGCCAGAAAAAAAGGTTGGAAATAGGGCTTTGGAAAAGCAGGAATTCTGGAAAAAAACTTGGAAAAATGATAGTTTGAATTTCCAAAATGGTGGAATGTGTTGAAGGTGGAATGGTTTGAACAATTTGAAAAATGTGGAAATGGTGAAAATTAAAAAAAATGGCCAATTCATTTTGAATGGGAAAAATGTCCCGGAAAACCGGGAAATCTGGCCATTTTTGGAATTTGTCAAGGGAAAGCCCGCGATTCCCGAATAGGCTGAACAGTTTGAAGTTAGAACGGTTTGAATCGGGTGAAAAATGTGGAAGGTAGACCCCGCCAAAATCTGAAGAAGAAGAAGTTGAAGTTGAATAATAAAAATAGATGGATTTTGGTGTAGAAAATCATACTAGATACCATTACTAGAATGAGCAGAATTTGCAGTGCACAGCTTTTCAAAGCGGGGTTTGAAGCATGATACTGATAAAGCTGGTTCCACCGGGTCACATGTGCCCCTGCCCCAGCATTGCATTGTACTCGCTCAGGGTATCACGCCCAACTATTTGAGAAGGACTTGCACTAATCCAAGATAGAGAAAGAGACAGGGGTAAGAACACCTGAAGGAATCCCGAGACTGTGTGTGTAAAGTGATGACCACTCTTATCTTTTGCAATATCCTTGACAATTGACATGTACTATAGAGTTTGATGCAGGTGTGTCACCGGCAATTCTGAGCCCCATGAAAAATTAAAAAAATCACCATTGCATGACGGCTTTGACATCGCATCCAGATAGCAAAACAACATAGAGAAGGACTATGGAGAAAGTAAGAAAAGAGGTAGAATGGAAGAACTGGAATGAAGTCAGAAGGCATGCTACCAGCAGGACACCAAGGAAGATGATGTCATAAGGCAGTGGTTCTCAACCTTTTTTCAGTGATGTACCCCTTGTGAAATTGTTTTTAATTCAAGTACCCCCTAATCAGAGCAAAGCATTTTTGGTTGAAGAAAAGAGATAAAGAAGTAAAATACAACACTATGTCATCAGTTTCTGATTTATTAAATTGTATAACAGTGCAAATATTGCTCATTTGTAGTGGTCTTCCTTGAACTATTTGGAAAAAAAGATAGGTTTTTATTTATATTTATAAAGGATTTTTGAATTGTTGCTATTTTTAGAATATTTAAAAAAAAAATCTCACGTACCCCTTGGCATACCTTCAAGTACCCCCATTTGAGAACCACTGCCATAAGGCACGAAGAAGATAGACTTAGACTTAGACTTCCTTTATTGTCATTCAAATGTGAACTTTACACTACAGATAAGAATGACATTTTGTTGCATTAGCTCATTGTAGTGCAAGATAAAAGAGCAATAAGGTGCATATTTAAATAGATTTACTGTACAGATACATACAGTATATTGCCAAAAGTATTTCATCAGTGTGTGAATGTGTGTGTCTGTGAATGTGGAAATAGTGTCAAAGCGCTTTGAGTTCCTTAAAAAAAGTAGAAAAGCGCTTTACAAGTACAACCCATTTACCATTTACCATTTATTTGGCCACCCATCCAAATGATGAGAATCATCATCATCGGTGTATAAAATCAAACACTTAGGCATGGAGGCTGTTTCTACAAACATTTGTGAAAGAATGTGATTTTCAGCGTGGAACTGTCATAGGATGCCACCTGTGCAACAAATCCAGTGGTGAAATTTCCTCACTCCTAAATATTCCAGAGTCAACTTTATTATTGGAAAAGTGAAGAGTTTGGGAACAACAGCAAGTCAGCCACCAAGTGGTAGGCCATGTAAACTGACAGAGAGGGGTCAGCGGATGCTGAAGCGCATAGTGCAAAGACTTTCTGCACAGTCAGTTGCTACAGAGCTCCAAACTTCATGTGACCTTCCAGTTAGCCCACGTACAGTACGCAGAGAGCTTCATGGAATGGGTTTCCATGGCCGTGCAGCTGCATTTAAGCCATACATCACCAAGTCCAATGCAAAGCGTTGATGCAGTGGTGTAAAGCACGTTGCCACTGGACTCTAGAGCAGTGGAGACGCCTTCTCTGGAGTGATGAATCACGCTTTTCCATCTGGCAATCTGATGGACCAGTCTGGGTTTGGAGGTTGCCAGGAGAACGCTACATTTCCGACTGCGTTGTGCCAAGTGTGACATTTGGTGGAGGAGGAATTATAGTGTGGGGTTGGTTTTTCAGGAGTTGGGCTTGGCCCCTTAGTTCCAGTGAAAGGAACTTTGAATGCTCCATGATACCAAAATATTTTGGACAATTCCATGGGATGGCACTTCAAGTCAATACATTATCATTAAATAAAAAAAAACAAAGTTCATGATTTTTTGTAAGAGGAAAAGGGAGGAAACAATCAAACTGTCAATAGATGGAATTGATATTGAAAGGGTTTCTCAAATTACATTTTTAGGAGTGATACTGGATGACGGTCTGACATGGAAATCTCATATTGCACATTTACGGAAAAAGATGTCTAAGAGTATTTTTATATTAAATGAGGTAAAATATGTGTTAGATTATAGGGCAATGCGTATATTGTATTGTGCACTTATATTACCATATATCAGCTACTGTGTGGAAGTGTGGGGGAACACATATAAGAGTAACATAAAGGCATTGTATCAACTACAGAAAAGAGCCATAAGGATTATTCATAAAGTAGATTACTTAGAACACACTAACATATTATTTATTAATTCGGGTTTATTGAAATTACAGGAGCTAGTAAAGTTACAGACATTATGTGTCATGTTTAAGGCTAAAAGTAAAACATTACCAGCAAATTTACAAAAAATGTTTGTCATCACTTCTGAGAATGAAGAGCATAGAAGAAAAGGTCATTTCCAACATCAGTATTAAAGGACAACTTTAAAACAAATGTGCATATCAGTGGTGGGGGTTAAACTATGGAATTCTCTTTACAAAGAGATAAAAGATTGTAAAAATATATTCCAATTGAAAAATATATATAAAGACAGAACAATAAAATCATATGGACAGCCATAAGTGTTTACATTTTGCTTTATATTTATTATTTTACTTATTTTTTGCCTGGTTCTGTATTTGTTTTGTATCATCCCGTGAGGTGTATATTACTTATTTTGTTTTTTTTGTTCGGTTTGTACTTCATGAAGTTTTGCACTTGTGTTTTTTTGTTTGTTTTCGTTATACTTGGATGTAATTGTTGGTTTATATATCATTTAGTAAGACTATGTATTATGTTGAAGGGGGCAGGAAAATATAAGATTTTTCTTCATTCTGCTCCTTCTCAGGCATTGGTGTGTAACTGTATAACTGAATAATTGTGGTATAATTGTCTATCGATCAAATATGCACATCATTGAAGGAAATAAATAAAAATGATATGAAATGAAATTAATATTCATATGTGAGTAAAGGCAGGTGGCCAAATACTTTTGGCAATATATTGTATATTGCAGTGGCGTGCGGTGAGGTTAATGTCTGGTGAGGCACTGCATCATCACAGTCAGATTTACAAACATATGAACCCTAAATAGTATCTTATTCACCATGTGATTGGCAGCAGTTAACGGGTTATGTTTAAAAGCTCATACCAGCATTCTTTACACAACTGTAGCACACAAAAAAGCACATTTAATAAAAAAAAACATTATTATGGTCTTACCTTTCTTGCTGGACATCAACCCAGCCAGCCTTTGCGTGTGTACCACGCCGTTTGAAAAGAACGGGTCTTCTGTCCCGAAGTCAAAAGCAAACCTTTTAGCTCCGGCGTTGATTTACCTTTAATTATTACCTCCTGCTTCGATTGAAAGTCCAGTTTAGAAAACTGTTTTATTTTACATATGTAATCCTCCATGTTTTTAATAAAAGTCCAGGCGAGAGGAAATAAACAATCGCTGCACTAATTGACTTCCAAACTTTTTTTTTTTTTTTTTTTTTTCTTCTGCGGCCGAGGAATGATCCCTGGGATCACTACCGCCCTCTACCACCAGGAGGCCGGATTACTGCGAGCCTCAACCAGTACATCTTTTGCAGCAGATTTATGAATGCTCAGCACAAGAAATACGTTACACACATATAGTTTTTGACAAAATACACTGTACATTATATACCTCAGCTAACTAAACTATGGCATAGTTTAGTTGGCTGATATAATTCATATAGCAATACAGTCTCACTGCACAGCAGCTCAGCAGTTAGCCGAGTCATTGTGCACAATCCATGTTGAGGCACAAATCAGTGACGTGCCTCAACTGGCTGCTGATCACCGCACCGTCTCTTCTCAGTATTTGAACGGCAAATGTGAAAATAAAAATAAAAATAATCTAAAACTGGTGAAGTTAAATGGAAAATAACTTTAGTATAATCACTGGATACATATAACAATTTAATTAATTTGTTTTTCTTTTTACATTTTTTTTCTTTCCATGATGGCAGGTGAGGCCCCGCCTCCCCTGCCTCTAGTGACTGCACGCCACTGGTATATTGCACTTTTGCATATGCATACACGTTTACGGATGTACGTTATATTGTCTTTATAGTCCAGCGAGTTAATCCGTTTTTGGGGGGGAATTGAGGGGACTATTATGACGCGTTCCAGAGTCTTATGGCCTGAGGGAAGAAGCTGTTACAGAACCTGAAAGTTCTGCTACGGAGGCTGCGGAACCTCTTTCTAGAATCCAGCAGTGAAAACAGCCCTGGTCAGGCAGTGGCTTTTTGCGATTTGGTTTCTATTTTTGATTTTTTTTACTGTGGCCCCCTTTCAGTGAGGGTAATTGTTCTAATCGTTCCCTGTATGCAGCATGTCCTGAACGCTCCCTTTCTACATGAAAGTTGCTCCGCATTGATGATGCCATCATTGTTTCTAAGCGACGAGTTTGTGTATTGTTGTGTTCTCCCCATGTTTTATTTTGTAGCGTCCTCTTCTAACCCAGCCTCTATTTACAGTGTGTGTGTGTGTGTACTTGCAAGACCATGTCAAGTCTCAGCTCATTGATGTTCTTCTGAGCTCTCTCATCCTCCAAAGTAGCACACAGTATCTTGCAGCATCTGAGCGTCCGCCTGCACTTCAAAGGCGCACAGACGAGTGCTAGACAGCAGAGAAGCCCGGTTCAAGCGCGCCTGCAGGGCTGTCGCATTCAAAGACCCTGACCTGATTATGTGTTTATGCTGAAGAGCCCGTACATGTGACGTGTGGCGTCGTGACAGAAAAGACACAACAACACACACCGGCGCACGCATCCTTGCATGAGATGTGCGTTGGGGTCAGGTGTAGGGGGGTTGCGAACGGATGAAAGGACAAAGACAAGAGGAAGACGAGCGGAAAGTAGCCCAGAGGAACCCCCACTGACAGCTTGAGACAACTCGCACTCTCAAACTTTAGACAGTCATACCAGACCGCTGTCATGGCTGATTTTGTGCACCTGTGGTCTTACATACAGTCAACTTTGGTGAAGATATCTGGAGGTGAACATTATGTCGTTATTTGTGTGAAAAATTAAAATCTTGAGAACGTATTTTGTTATGCACCGCCGCCAATAAACATCCTCTCCCGAGTCCTTTTGAGATGACTACTTTTCCGTCCAGTCTTGCAGTTTGTTGTAAAGTAGCAATGAAAGGAGCTTTAATGTTACACTGGAGCGTGGACAGATGAGGACCTTGTAATGAGGGCAGTGAAGTAATGATGCCCTATTATCGTCAGGAGGTCCCTTGCTAAATGTGCTGCACCAACAGAATACGCTCAAGCAGTTGAGTCCTTCATTCTGATACGGCTCAATTACCCAAGTGCGCAGACAGACACGACTGGGAATTGATGTAGTAATTCCAGGACCAGGTAATGTTCATTGGCTTGCCTTTACGCTCCAATTTTACTTGTAAACTAGAGAAAAAGCCAGGGAAGTAAAGGTGTAGCTTTGGTGGCCATATAGTTGTAAAATGGTAAATGGTAAATGGGTTGTACTTGTATAGTGCTTTTTTACCTTTTTAAGGAAATCAAAGCGCTTTGACACTATTTCCACATTCACCCATTCACACACTGATATTTAGGATTTAACTAGCATGTACAGTCGTGGTCAAAAGTTTACATACACTTGTAAAGAACATAATGTCATGGCTGTCTTGAGTTTCCAATAATTTCTACAACTCTTATTTTTTTGTGATAGAGTGATTGGAGCACATACTTATTGGTCACAACAAATAGTCATGCAGTTTGGTTCTTTTATGAATTTATTATGGGTCTACTGAAAATGTGACCAAATCTGCTGGGTCAAAAGTATACATACAGCAATGTTAATATTTGGTTACATGTCCCTTGTACATGTTTCACTGCAATAAGGCACTTTTGGTAGCCATCCACAAGCTTCTGGCAAGCTTCTGGTTGAATTTTTGACCACTCTTCTTGACACAATTGATGCAGTTCAGCTAAATTAGTTGTTTTTTCTGACATGGACTTGTTTCTTCAGTATTGTCAACACGTTTAAGTCAGGACTTTGGGAAGGTCATTCTAAAACCTTAATTCTAGCCATTCCTTTACCACTTTAGAAATGTGTTTGGGGTCATTGTCCTGTTGGAACACCCAACTGCGCCCAAGACCCAACCTCTGCGCTGATTATTTTAGGTTGTCCTGAAGAATTTGGAGGTAATCCTCCTTTTTCATTGTCCCATTTACTGTCTGTAAAGCACCAGTTCCATTGGCAGCAAAACAAGCCCAGAGCATAATACTACCACCACCATGCTTGACGGTAGGGGGGGGGGGGGATGGATTATGATTATGATTATGATATTTTTTATTTATTTATTTATTTATTTATTTTTTGTCATAAAGAAATACAATCATGTGTGCTTACGGACTGTATCCCTGCAGACTGTATTGATCTATATTGATATATAATGTATATATTGTGTTTTTTATGTTGATTTAATAAAAAAAAAAAAAAAAAAAAAAATAGGCCTTTTTTTTTTTTTTTTTTTTTTTTTTTCATTTCTTGTGCGACCAATCGGTCCACGGCGTGCGACCAATCGGTCCACGGACCGATACCGGGCTGCGGCCCGGTGGTTGGGGGACCACTGGTGAAGAGGAAGTCAGTACATTGCTACTCACTGTGACTGAAATGTAGGATGGGGGGTTGGAGGGGGTGATATTATTTTACTTTTGTAATTTTTTTTAAAATGTTATTTTATTTTTAATTTTTGGGGGTGTTTTTGACGGTGTTCCTGGGATTAAAGGCCTCACCTTTTCTCCTCCAAAGATATTGCTGGGTATAGTGGCCAAACAGCTAAATTTTTGTTTCATCTGACATCACATGGACAAAGATAAGACCTTCTGGAGGAAAGTTCTAGGGTCAGATGAAACAAAAATGTTTTTATGTGACAAACAAGTATGTGCTCCAATAATAAGAGTTGTAGAAGTTATTGGAAACTCAAGACAGCCATGACATTATGTTCTTCACAAGTGTATGACTGTATTTCATAATAAAAACTTACTTCTATCATTTTGTACAATCAACTCTGTGAAGTAGTCAGGATACACAAGCGTCAAATGCCCCTCTACCTTCATTTATGCTTGCTAAATGTCACCAACAAACATGTTACATTACACCTCAGAGGTGATTGGGTTGTCATGTTCCGTATAGATAAAGTCTACAAACCAGTAGGAGTGAGTACTGAAACTCCATAAATATAACCATAATGGTAGTGACCAAACCAAAAAACTAATTAGTTACAGTATGTGTGTCTCTTTTTGGGGATGTCTTAGAATCATTGACTATTCGACGATTTGATACTGAAGAGTCTGATTCGATTACCAACCTCGTAGTCAACAGTGAACCACCGTCCCTCTGTGGGATGGAGCAGGTGTGTTAGGAGGATGTTCTGAAATTGGGGACGCAGACCCTGTTTCTCCAACAGTACTTGCGCAGCTGTACTGATCCCTGCGCAAGTTCGTCTATGGAAATATTCTTATGACTTTTACTTCCTCTACATAGTCAAATTTGATAATCTTCTGGGCACTAAAAGGTTTAACCCAAGAATGGCAAATCGTTGTACTGTCCGCGCCAATCTCCACAGATTGTCAATGAACACTAATGTCATTTTCTGAGACAACTGATTAGTCAGTGGTCAGGGATTTAACTTACTGGTCAGTGGGCGGTACTGTTATCGGCTCTAATCATGTATCCATACATCTAGCCTTCTCTTGAGTTAATGACGTTATTTGGTGCCAATAGTGAACATTTAATAATAAGTCTGTTTTCTTTTTTTGGAGGGGCTTTCCAAAGTTATTTTGACACATTTTAAAATGTATTGTTTATGATTCGCATTGTTCTCTATGTATTTAGGTCAGGGGTGTTAAATGTACGGCCTGAGGGCCGTATCAGGCCCGCGGCCTGCATGATGAAATATAAAAAATGAGCTGTAATTTTTTTATGAAAGAAACTGCTGTTCTAAATGTGTCCACTGGATGTCACAATAGAAATTCAAGTGTAACCCACGTTACACATAAAACCGTTTTAAGATGACATGTCAGCTGACTTTGAGCGCCCTCTGGATTGGCTTCCGCTACTCCATTTAGCGCAGGTGCAAGCAATCAGCTGCTTCTGATTTGGCAGGCAGCAGATGGCGGCAGACTAATGCAGTATCGACGCCCAATACCTTCTTTCATTGTAAATTATCCACTGAACATATATAAATAACGAAACAGTATGATGCAAAGTCAAAATGACCATCATCTTTGAAGCAGTTAGAGTTCCGTGCAGCACTCGCAATTGGTTGATGGCGCAATTCGCACCCTGAACTCCATTGTAAAAATATGTGTTTCTGCATTTGTTTATTGTTCTATTTTTTATGCTTAAATGGTAAATGGGTTATGCTTGTATAGCGCTTTTCTACCTTCAAGGTACTCAAAGCGCTTTGACAGTATTTCCACATTCACCCATTCACACACACATTCACACACTGATGGAGGGAGCTGCCATGCAAGGCGCTACCAGCACCCATCAGGAGCAAAAAATCTACTAAATCTACTATGTTCACATTGATTAAGTTTGTAGTTGTGTTACCTTGATTTCGGCTGTGGTGTCATGTGGATAATTGTTTTGTTTGTATTATGATTGCAATATTTGGATGATGATCATTTAATGTGTTGTGGCATTTGCAGATGTCACCAATGTGGTGGTTTGAGAAAACACTTAGTTGCTTTTCCAAACATGTCATAAATGGTGAACTGCCAACATGAGAATGCTAAACAGGAAGTGCTTAAAGTTTAATGGTTTTCTAAACACACTGAAACAAAGTTTAAGTTCATTATATTCTTCATGGTGTTTGTGAAAATGCACCAATTTTTTCCTCTGGATTTTCAAAGGTTTTGTCAGGAGGATTATTTGTAATATGTAGATTTTCAGAATGTGCCTGTTCTATTTTTTGTGTAAACAGGGTAAAACAAAGAAAACAATCTGAAGTTGTCTTTACTTTGGAGTTATTATGCCATGATTTTACCAGTCTGGCCCACGTGGAAATAGATTTTCCTCCATGCGGCCCCTGAGCTAAAATGAGTTTGACACCTCTGATTTAGATGCATCTTTAATCAACACATATTGGAGAGGTGCACACCTCTTCCTTGTACCCAAAAGTTTTCCTGTACATAAAAGATGGTGATGGTAACTGAGCCTATCTTCAATCATTTCAAAAGATCTCCTACTTTTTTGGTGTTGTAATACGTTTATTTAGGCCACTTATGCATGCTGTGACTGGGCCATTACCTTGCTTCACCTTGCAGGGAGCAGTGTCCTTTTAAAAGTGAAATTGATTAGCATGTTCTCAGAGTAAAGCAGTAAGTACGAAACCTGTTTTGCTTGAGTGCACTTACATGTTGACACATTTTCCCTCTTTTCGCCAGCCTGCAACACTTCAAATGTCTTTGACACTATGAAGAAAACCGCAAGCTCAATACAGGTGCTTCAGAACCTGACATCGCCCATTAGGAGGCGAGGTTGTTTGTGAACGCCATTCGGCCCCTTCCCTCCAAAGGTTCAGGAACTTTGAAGTTTCTAGAACTTTTAGTCCCTGGAACTTTAGGTCCTTGTAAAAGTGTGTGGTTTGTGTTTCCACCGCATTTCACAGTTCAGGGTAGTTAATACAAATCAGTCTGATGAAGGAGTGGCACAGTACAATTCTACACTGTTAAGACAAAGAATATTAGGTCATATTTATTTCACAAAAGTGTCAATAAATTAAATACAAAGCAATAATATACAAAACGATATGATTTAAAAACAAACGGTACCAAATTGTTCATAAAAAATCAGGAATTTGTCCACAGTGTCCGACAGTCAGAAAGTCGTCCGTAAATGATGAAGTACTGATGAGGGTCAGGCGATTCGTTATGGTCCATTTCAGCTGTAAATAACAATATATAAAGAATACATGTTAACATAAACACATCAGATTTAGCGTTAGCCTGTTAGCATTATATTTAATAATTACACAAATGTAACAAAGTAAAACGTGAATATTTGATGTGATTTACCTTTGTTCTACTCAGCTTTTATTTCACATAATGCTATTTGGTAACGGTTGAAGAGAAAGTCAAACATAAATACGAATAGACGGAGTAGATAGTGAGAGGGTAAAAGAAAACACATTTTTGGGTGTAATAATAGATGATAAAATTAATTGGAAATCTCATGCAAAAAATTATACAACATAAAGTAGCAAGAAACACGTCAATAATGAATAAAGCAAAACATGTTCTAGACCAAAAATCACTTCATATTCTTTACTGCTCGCTATCTGAGTTATTTGTGCAGAAATATGGGGGCAATTACAAATGTGTGCGGGGGTGTATATTGTAGCGTCCCGGAAGAGTTAGTGTTGCAAGGGGTTCTGGGTATTTGTTCTGTTGTGTTTATGTTGTGTTACGGTGCGGATGTTCTCCCGGAATGTGTTTGTCATTCTTGTTTGGTGTGGGTTCACAGTGTGGTGCATATTTGTAACAGTGTTAAAGTTGTTCATACGGCCACCCTCAGTGTGTCCTGTATGGCTGTTGACCAAGAATGCCTTGCATTCACTTGTGTGTATGAAAAGCTGTAGATATTATGTGACTGGGCCGGCACACAAAGGCAGTGCCTTTAAGGTTTATTGGCGCTCTGTACTTTTCTCTCTGACCGTGTACACAGCGGCATTTTAAAAAGTCATATATTTTACTTTTTGAAACCGATACCGATAATATTGAAACCGATACCGATAATTTACGATATTACATTTTAAAGCATTTATCGGCAGTCAGATATTATCGGACATCCCTAGTTTTGATTCAGTGACACTTCTCTGTATGTTTGTGATTGTTATGGGCCTGCTGCAATGCAAACGCCCATTCACATGCTGCAAGCATCAGTGAATATTATTATTGCTCATGCTTCAAACTTGATTATTCTTGTTCCGCACGTTTCTCTTACGCTTAATACGAGACAAACTGGCCGACGAACCCTCACATATGTTATACCGTCGGAAAGGGGCTGTTTGCGCCGATGGCAGTACTTTAAAGTGGGATCGTTTTGTGTTACCATGGAAACGCTATTCACAAATAAACGGGGAAAAAAATGGGCCACTAAAATGGGTACGCACCTTTATAATGGCGGATATTTCCAGCAGAACGCTCCAAGAAGGCAAAATTACCTCCTTTTGTAGGTCAGCCATACTTTCACGTAGCACTCTGTGACACTTGTTAACCGTTAACATGTTAACGTTAGCATGCTAGCATGTTACCATTAGCTTGCTAAATTTCTGAGCTACGTTTGCTACTTTAGCCCAGAGTCATATAACTTGGTATGTGACACTTGTTAACTGTTAGCATGCAAACTATGCTAGCAAGCTAACTTAGGTTTGCTAACTTTTTCTTTTTTTTTTACACTTTTTTTTCTATTTCTGCAGCCATACACCATTGAGTCGTATAAGTGGGTATATGAAACATGCTGACTGTTATCATGCTATTGTTAGCACACATGCTAAGTGTTAGCATTTTTATGTCAACATGCTAGTGTTTTAGGGTAGCTCTGTGGCTCTTTTTGTACAGTTACACCTAAAACTCACGGATTCAGACATTTGGCACCATCTAATAAGTATCCTCTAAAGCAGTGGTCCCCAACCTTTTTGTCGCTGCTGACCGGTCAACGCGTGAAAATTTGTCCCACGGGGTAAGAGGGGGTATTTTTATTTTATTTTTTTTATTTATTTTTTTGTTATAAAGAAATACAATCATGTGTGCTTACGGACCTTATCCCTGCAGACTTTATTGATCTATATTGATATATAATGTAGGCGCCAGAAATATTAATAACAGAAAGAAACAACCCTTTTGTGCGAATGAGTGTGAATGAGTGTAAATGGGGGAGGGAGGTTTTTTTGGGTTGGTGCACTAATTGTAAGTGTATCTTGTGTTTTTTAAAATAAAATAAAAAATATTATTATTATTATTATTTTTTTTTTTTTTTCTTATGCGGCCCGGTACCAATCAAACCACGGACCGGTACCGGCCCGCGGCTGGGTGGTTGAGGACCACTGCTCTAAAGGCCTTAGTGGCCACATGCGTGGACAGCACCTTTTAGCTCTTATTTCCAAAATTGTGTACACTACTGAATTGGGGTCTTATGCCAACATATAGACACTTATACTGCTATCTGGTGGTGTCAGAAGAGTATAACATACAATGGAGTTTGGAAAAAAAAAGTGTAAAAATAAAAATTAGCATGTTACTACACATGAAGTACACGTTTGTGTAGTTGTGGACTAAGTACATCATATCAAAAGATGATTTTTAGTTTTTATTCTAATTAGGGTGCAATAAGCCCAAATAGTAAATAAAAAAAGCATGTAAACAAACAGCTTGGGCCTTAAGAGGGTATGGCGGCTTCCGGCAACTCCCGGCCAGAGTTCCAGGGCACAGATAGCAGGCCCATCAAAATTTCCACGGGAATTTTCAAGTTATTTTTGTTGTTACTTTTTTTTTATTTTTAGTCAGTTAGTGTGATTCTCCATCTGCTTGTGGTGAAGAGCAGTGGTCCCAAAACTTTTTGTAGCTGCGGACTGGTCAACGCTTGAAAATTTGTCCCACGGGGGGGGGGGTTTATGATATTTTTTATTTATTTATTTATTTTTTGTCATAAAGAAATACAATCATGTGTGCTTCGAACTGTATCCCTGCAGACTGTATTGATCTATATTGATATATAATGTATACATTGTGTTTTTTATGTTGATTTAATAATTATTATTTTTTTTTAATAGGCCTTTTTTTTTTTTTTTTTTCATTTCTTATGCGGCCCGGTACCAATCGGTCCACGGACCGGTACCGGGCTGCGGCCCGGTGGTTGGGGACCACTGGTGAAGAGGAAGTCAGTACATTGCTACCCACTGTGACTGAAATGTAGGATGGGGGGTTGGAGGGGGTGATATTATTTTACTTTTGTAATTTTTTTTTAAATGTTATTTTATTTTTTATTTTTTGGGGGGGAATGTCTGTTTTCTCAGTATCCGTATTATGATATCCCTATTAAATGACTAAATAAATATATATTTTTTTAAATTTATAAAATTAAAGAGATTTAAAAACATAACACACTTACAATGACGACTTAATCAATCGCAATTAATGCAGGAATTTAACACCCCATTTTTTTGGTGTTTTTTTTTACAACTCATCCATCTCAAAGCGGTTAGGTTAAAAAAATGGTCCTTGTAAAATGCACGATAACTCGGATTTATGGTATCTTAATTGCATATATTGTGCTCTCGATAAAAGAACACAGAGCAAGATGCATGGCTTGCATTGTGTCGCAATAGCTCAGCCCAGGTAGCAGGTGCAAGCATCATTTGATTCAGGACGTGTATGTTGGCCCGTGCTGGTATCTGTAATGGAGCCAATCCTTCAGGGCCGTATGTGGATCTCCAAGCAGCTTGAGGCATGAATGCCGGGGGTGCATTCACCTACACGGGGGCTTCATTAACCTCTGTGTTAGCAAACAGTTACGTCGACAGCTGCCAGATGGGCGCCTGGATGGAAAGATGGTTGACGTCGTCATGTAATGTGGCAGGTGTTGGACGAGTGCTTCATGATATTATCAGAAAAAGGATGGCTGCTGTGTACGTCGCAGCCATCCGTTTTTTAGTATAACACCAACACTAAAAAAAAATGAAATATGTATTTTCAATGCTTGTTTCCAAACCCAAAATAACAATAACAGATAACGAATCATTCTTCCTATTTCCGATTGTGTGCACAGTTGAAAAATGGACAAGATGGATAACGGGCATATAAACTATTTTTTTTTTTTGCGAATCCACTTGAGACACCGAGTTCACCCGGAAGTAAATATATGTGGACTTGGGTTTGCAGGTTAAACAAACAAACTGGACCAATGGAGTCTCAATCAAGTTGAAGTTATGGGATGTCGTTATTTTAACCTAACTAAACATTATATGTGTACAAAACCCAAAACCTGTGAAGTTGGCACGTTGTGTAAATCGTAAATAAAAACAGAATACAATCATATGCAAATCATTTTCAACTTATATTCAATTGAATAGACTGCAAAGACAATATACTTAACGTTCAAACAGGAAAACTTAATTTTTTGCAATTATTAGCTCATTTGGAATTTGATGCCTGCAAGATGTTTCAAAAAAGCTGGCACAAGTGGCAAAAAAGACTGAGAAAGTTGAGGAATGCTCATCAAACACTTATTTGGAACATACCACAGGTGAACAGGCTAATTGGGAACAGGTGGGTGCCATGATTGGGTATAAAAACAGCTTCCATGAAATGCTCAGTCGTTTACAAACAAGGATGGGGCGAGGGTCACCACTTTGTGAACAAATGCGTGAGCAAATTGTCCAACAGTTTAAGAACAACATTTCTTAACCAGCTATTGCAAATAATTTAGGGATTTCACCATCTACGGTCTGTAATATCATCAAAAGGTTCAGAGAATCTGGAGAAATCACTGCATGTAACATTGAATGCCCGTGACCTTGGATCCCTCGGGCGGTACTGCATCAAAAACCGAATTCAGTGTGTTCTAGGCGCAAAGTTCAAAAGGCAGCATCTGTGATGGTATGGGGGTGTATTAGTGCTCAAGGCATGGGTAACTTACACATCTGTGAAGGTACCATTAATGCTGAAAGGTACATACAGGTTGCTAAATGTCATGTAAGTCATACAATGTAATTAATGAATTTAGAATCACTGAGGTGGCATTGATAAATGTGGATGAATATGTGATAAAGGAAACAAAACAACTCTAAACAGTGCTTCTCAAGAGGAAAATATTGTGCGCCCCCGCACTCTCCATTGTGACTATAAATAGTATAATTTGTCTACAAAATCGTTATAACTATACCTTCTAATAACATTCTAAGCTTATTACAATTAAACGAAACAACACACCGATCTTTCCTCGTCTTCCACCGTGGTTACATCATATTCCGGTATGGCAAAAAAAGCATGTTCCCCCGAGATTACACCCTGGCATCCCACACCACTAAGACAAAGCGTACCATAACTTCAACTTGATTTAGACTCTATCAGCCCTCTTGTGTACTTCTGTTTGTTTACTTACGAACTCACTTGTGTGGATATCTACTTCCAGGTTAACTTGTCTCAAATGGATTTGCAAAAAACGAGTTCAAATGCCCGTTATCCGTCTTGTCCATTTTCCAATTGTGTACGAAATCTGAAATTGGAAAAATTATTTGTTTTCGTTTTTTTTCATTTTGGGCCTGGAAACAAATATTGAAAAAACAAGTACCGTATTTTTGGGAGTATATAAGTCGCTCCGGAGTATAAGTCGCACCGGATGAAAATGCATATAGTAAAGAAGGAAAAAAACATATATAAGTCGCATTTTTTGGGGAAATTTATTTGATAAAACCCAACACCAAGAATAGACATTTGAAAGGCAATTTAAAATAAATAAAGACTAGTGAACAACAGGCTGAATAAGTGTACGTTATATGACGCATAAATAACCAACTGAGAACGTGCCTGGTCTGTTAACGTAACATGTTATGGTACGAGTCATTCAAATAACTATAACATATAGAACATGCTATATGTTTACCAAACAATCTGTCACTCCTAATCGCTAAATCCCATTAAATCTTATACGTCTAGTCTCTTACGTGAATGAGCTAAATAATATTATTTGATATTTTACGGTAATGTGTTAATAATTTCACACATAAGTCGCTCCTGAGTATAAGTCGCACCCCCGGCCAAACTATGAAAAAAACTGCGACTTTTAGTCCGAAAAATAAGGTTTTGGTTTTTGTGTGTGTGTGTGTGTGGTTTTATATTGAAAAACGGATGGCCGTGACATTCATGGGTCTGTGTACCTTCCGTTCATTCTATTTCCAATTCTGAAACGCAAATCAAAAAACTAAATTAGGGCTGTTTTTTCAATTGTTATTATATATGGCAGATTTTAAAACAAACAAAAAAGGGTTGATTTCTATTAAAATATTGCCATCAAATTGGATTGTGTGCTGTTTTACTTTTATGGATGTTAATTTTTCCAGATAAACACAAAAATCGGAAACAAATGTGCAAAATTGCGTGATTATCTGTGTGATGACAAATTGAACCAGAAGCAGTATTTTAGCCTTTCCTTTGCGTTTAGCACGTTTTTAGCATAACGGTAACATCTTTGTTCAGCAGGAGTCCTAAAAAACAAATTTCGGACCATTTTTTCTATTTTCATTTCGGAAACAAAAGTTGGACAGCTATTTAATGACACTTTTTTGTATATAGGACTCAATAGGACTCCAGATGGACAAAGATGTTAGTTATGCTAAAAACATGCTCGATGCTTCCGGTTCAATTTGTCGTCACAGATGAACATGCATTTTTGCATTTTGGATTAACATGAGTTGGATTTTTGCGTTTATCTGCAAAAATAAAAGGAAAACAGCACACAATCAAATCTCATGGCAATATTTTAATGGAAATCAACCCTTTTTTGTTAGTTTTCAAATCTGTCATATATGGTAAAAATCGAAAAACGGCCCTAACTTTGTTTTTTGATTTGCGTTTCAGAATTGGAAATAGAATGAACAGAAGGTACACGGACCTTAATGGACCTTTGGAGTAGACTAATCAAATACCTTTTTGATAATGTGTTCAGTATGTCTTAAAGCAGTGGTGTCAAACGTACGGCCCGGGGGCCGGATCAGGCCTGCGAACAGGTTTTATCCGGCGCGCGGGATGAGTTAAAAAATTAACCTGAAATTTTTAAATGAAAGAAACAGCTGTTCTAAATGTGTTCACTGGATGACGCAATATCAATTATTTGTATCTCTGTATATGATGCTACATATGTACAAAATAAACCACATGATTTTAGTACATCAGTCAAAGAAAAATCTAACTACATAAATAACATCCTGTAATTTGATTTTGATATTATTTTTTAATCAATCAATGCCAATCAATCAATATTTATTTATACAGCCCTAAATCATGAGTGTCTCAAAGGGCTGCACAAGCCACAACGACATCCTCGGTTCAGATCCCACAACAGGGCAAGGAAAAACTAAACCTAACGGGACAATGAGAAACCTTGGAGAGGACCGCAGATGTGGGGACCCCCCCTAGGGCAACCGGTGCAATGGACGTCGAGTGGATCTAGCATAATATTGTGAGAGTCCAGTCCATAATGGATCTAACATAATAGTGAGAGTTCAGTCCATAGTGGGACCATTATTTATCTTGATAGATTGAAAATTAACACCAATGATTGATGAACATTATCACATAATTTATCCATAAAGTATAAATAACGACAAATAAAGATAGAATAGTATTAACCACAACATGTAAGTGTTGAAAAACCCAACAACGTTATGATTTGTACAATTTCAGAATGTGCTTGTTTTATTTTTTATACAAAGAAAACAATCTGAAGTTGTCCGGCCCACTTGGGAGTAGATTTTCCTCCATGTGGGCCCCGATCTAAAATGAGTTTGACACCCCTGTCTTAAAGCAAATGGCTGTACAGCGCATGGCTTTCTTTAGGTACCGGGCCATGTGGAATACCAGTTTACAGTATAATATGCGTAATGTTCAGTGGACTCTCCCTCAGTTCAAATATGTATCTTATTAATACCAATTAGGCGTGTTGTGTGACTGGAAGCCGATTTGCAGACGTTATTTGGCGGTCGCCTGTGTGAGCTAGTTATAGTTGCCTCACTCCCCGTTACTGTCAATATTTACACAGTGGTCAGTGTTTCGCCTGCAGAGACTTATTTCCCAAAGGAAATTAGCTACTGATGTGCAGCAGTGTAAATTCAGCCTGTATGGTGAAATGAATTGCCTCCCCTCCATCAGTGGTTGCAGGCATTGCCAATTAAAATATATTTTGGAGTCAAGGAATGAGCTTCCGTTCGGAAGGCTGGTGCAATTTATTTCTGGTAAAAATATTCACGGCAATTTTTGTATAAGCCAGTGGACTTAAAAAACCTTTGTGTTTAGATTGTGTAAATCCAGTATTTATAGACCTGGTCAGCTCATTGTTATTATTAATTATTATTCTGATATTAGGGGAAGCAAAGTCTTTATTTTGGACCTGTTTTGGACTTAATGTTAATCTGATACCTGTATCTAACAGAGTGTAACCTTGAGTGTGTCGATCCTAAAAACTGCCTTGCAGCATCAGAGTAAATGCCGTCAATGCAAGTGGTGGGGTGGGTAATACTGGCCATAAATTACTTCTCTGTGCTGACAAAACACTGACAGATGTGCCACAACCTTTGACTGTTCTTTAAATAAATGCCTGAAATGATCAGAGAAACTCAATAAATCAGAAATTCAATCAATCCATCAATCAAAGTTTGTCTATATAGCCCTAAATCACAAGTGTCTCAAAGGGCTGAACAAACCACAATGAGGAACCTTGAACGGGACCGCAGATGTGGGGACCCCCCCGGGAGACCGGTGCAATGGACGTCGAGTGGATGTAGTTAATAGTGTGAGAGTCCAATTCATAGTGGGGCCAGCAGGGGATCATCTTGAATGGAGACAAGTCAGCAGCGTAGAGACGTCCCCAACTGATGCACAGATGAGTGGTCCACGCCTGGTCCCGACTTTGAACAGCTAGCGCTCCATCTGTGGTCACCTAATAACCTCTCCACGCAGGAGAGGGGGGCAAGCAGAAAAGAGACGGCAGATCAACTGGCCTAAAAGGGGGGGTCTATTTAAAGGCTAGTGTATACAAATGAGTTTTAAGATGGGACTTAAATGCTTCTACCGAGGTAGCATCTCTGTTACCGGGAGGGCATTCCAGAGTACTGGAGCCCAAATAGAAAACGCTCTATTGCCCGCTGACTTTATTTGGGCTCTGGGAATCACTAATATGCCGGAGTTCTTTGAACGCAGATTTCTTGCCGGGACATATGGTACAATACAATCAGCAAGATAGGATGGAGCTAGACCGTTTAGTATTTTATACGTAAGTAGGCAAACCTTAAAGTTGCATCTTAAGTGCACAGGAAGCCAGTGCAGGTGATCCAGTATAGGTGTATATATATATAGGTATATATGTATATAGGTATATACAGTATAGGCGTAATATGATCAAACTTTCTTGTTTTTGTCAAAAGTCTAGCAGCCGTATTTTGTACCGTTTTGTAAATTAAAATGTACATGTCACATAAGTCATTTGGCAGTGTAATGATCTTGCAACATCTGAACTAAACAATGTTTGTGTTGCTATAGGTGTTGTACGAAATGTTTCATTGCAAAGCAAGTGATGGACGGGGACATAAACATGTCATCAGACAGTTCAATTTGGCGTCCGACTGTGGAGGCGGTGGTTTGGACCAAGACTTACAGGTAACTCTAAATGCAACTAATATTTTAATTATCAAACTTCAACTTCAACTAGGGATGGCGTGGTGCAGTTGGGAGAGTGGCTGTGCCAGAAACCTGAGAGGTTCCTGGTTCAATCCCCACCTTCTACCAACCTCGTCACGTCTGTTGTGTCTTTGAGCAAGACACTTCACCCTTCTCCTGATGTGTCGTGGTTAGCGCCTTGCATGGCAGCTCCTGCCATCAATGTGTGAATGTGTGTGTGAATGTGGAAATAGTGTCAAAGCGTTTTGGGTACCTTGAAGGCATACTTGCCAACCTTGAGACCTCCGAATTCGGGAGGTCTCAAGATGTTTTGCTGTAAGTTTTCACAACATATTGCTCTGTTTGGTCTACCAGTACATTTGTGTTTCACAACCTTCCCATGTCGTTTTTACTTGGTCCAGATTTTAGACACAACTGACTGAACAATCAACATATTTTTCAACGTTGAGTAATGATTTACCTTCTTGAAGAAGTTTGATAATGCTCTCTTTTGTTTCAATTGACATGTCTCATGTTGGAGCCACAATTCATGTTGATCCACAAGGTGCAACAACTCTACAAGGTGTAAACACTCCCTTTTAACTGCAAACTAATCAGATTTAATCTGAGGCAGGTGTTAGTTGTGGAAATGAAAATGTACAGGGTGATTCCATTATTTTGTCAAAATTGAGTGATTCCATATTTTGTACTCTGATCTAAAAATGTAACTGTCACAGACTTTGACAATTTATTTTCTTGATTTCTTTTAGTGTTTCTAAAAGCCAGAAAGTTTTTTACCCTGTCTGTTAGCTGCTTTTGTTCTACAAAATTAAACAACTTTATGAACACTCTTAGGCTGGTAAGTCTATATTTTTTTTAAGAAATGTTGATTTCTAACTGTGTCTGGAGAAAAACATTGTGATGTTTTTCTTCAAGATATATCATTAACAGTGTATATTATATACACATTGGAAGGGGTCGGCAACCAAAAACGTTGAAAGAGCCATATTGGACCAAAAATTAAAAAAACAAATCTGTGGAGCCGCCAAAAATTTAAGTATACAAATGTTATAATGAAGGCAACACATGATGTAGGTGTCTATATTAGCTATACTAGCCTACTATCAAAATGACTATGTGTCGCAGGCTGAAGCAAATCTTTTTTGACAGAAATGTTGAAATGTAAAATTTATTCTACTCATTTTTACAACATTAGAAATCATTAGTATATCAGAGGCTACTCAGAAGGTGAGATAACTCCTGGAAATTACTGTATTTTAATGGCCAAAAGTATATATGTGTGTGTCCAAGTTAAAGACAGGCTGTCTTCTTTTAATAGATGTATTACAATCTTTGGCAAGCTGGGTAATGTTTGCTGTGGTCTGGAACAACATGGCGCACAAACAACTATCTGAAATGCAGTCAACATTACATCCAGATAATGTGTCATGAGACATGCAGAACTAAAGTATATACAAAGAGGATAAAAGTAAAGGATATTAAATTAGCTCAAATATACCTACAAATGAGGCATAATGATGCAATATGTACATACAGTGTTGCGTTTGAACCAGATGTTCCTCCAAGGGAATTTAAGTTACTGGTCAATCCCAAATTCTTTCGATGACATATAAGCTGAGTTTGAATTATCACCAGAACAGAATAGGTATTTTGTAATTTATTTTCAAAGCTTTGAAGAGACCAGCCTAGAACAACACATTCAATTGCGTAGCCAAGTTGATCTGAAAACATTACGGAAGTCCTGTGTTCTTCAATATGCCAATAGCCCCCCACCCTCCGGAACAAATACACATGTCTATTGTTCTACTTTAACCTGAGACAGGATGAGATAAGGAAAAAGGAGTACTTCCACTTCTCACATTCCAAGCTCAAGGTAGTTCACAGTGTACCATCGATCATGAGATGGAGAAAAAATAGAAAGAGTACATGATGGAACACTAGCTATTTCAAATATTATATATATATATATATATATCCGTCAACAGCTAGCCTAAATAGCATGTTAGCATTAATTAGCTTGCAGTCATGTACTGAACAAATATACCTGATTAGCACTCAAACAAGTCAATAACATATCAACAAAGTGCACCTTTGTGCATTCACGCACAGCATGAAACTTTTGGTGGACAAAATGAGACTAAGAAGGAGTGGAAGATTTTTAATGTAAAGTTAAAGTTAAAGTACCAATGATTGTCACACACACACTAGGTGTGGTGAAAATTGTCCTCTGCATTTGACCCATCCCCTTGATCAAACAAACTGTTGCGCCACAGTCCACACTATGGTGAGTTCAAGAACCGCCAAAATTATAGGACAAAACGATGTTCACTGAATACTGTCATCAGTGAAGCATACACACAAACATATTAAACAGTGGGCTTTCTAACAATTGGGAAGGTTTGTGTCATGTTTGTCCTCAAACAAAAAACATACTAGTACCAAAAAATAATTTCCCCCCATCTTTTTCCATTTTCAATCCTTTTTTAAAAATGCTCCAGGGATTTACTAGGGTGGCACTAAAGAGCCATGCGGCCAGAGAGCCTCGGGTTTCTGACCCCCAGCTCTAAGGGAACCCCTCCAAGCACAAACTGACTCAAAAAAATATCGAATACATGTTATGTAGATCACAAGGATGTGTTTTAAATGTAGATTCGAACCACAATAGCTGCCCCTTAGGGAAAATCATTATTAAAAGTATTTGACCTCTGCTGGTTTTGTAAGTTTACATTTTTTTTTAAGATACAAACTATTTAGAACTGGTTTGATAGGTTTATTGTAACAGAGACAGGATGTGTGTATGTGTATATAATGTTTACATATCAATATCAGGGGTGTCACTAGGTTTGAAGACCGGGGGGACTTCAATGCCCTGGAAATCCCAAAGTCAAACACCAAATGCCTTGACAGGAGCTTTCTCCACCCTGCTATTTGTACAATATGGAACAGTTTTCATGAGACATTACATCAAGCAGTATTTATGCCTTTAAGAAGAGGCAGAACAAACACCTCCCCAGTTTGTGACTGTAATCCCTTAAACTCAAGGACTTTTAATCATCAAACATATAGTTCATATGTACCTCTGAGTAGATGCAGATCGGCGATAGGTTCTTTGAATGTATTTTCTTAAACCTCTATCTGCAAAAGCGTGATAAAAACAACAACAAAAAAATCCACCTTTTTGACTGAGTCTGTCAGTGCATCTGCAAAAGCGTGATAAAAACAACAACAACAAAAAACTTCACCTTTTTGACTATGAGTCTGTCAGTGCATCCAGTCTTCAGAGCCCTCAAAACACTACTCTAAAATAACACTAAGGCTTTTAAACTACACCAATTAAGTTTAAGTAGCACATTTATACTGCAAAGCTGTAGCAGTGTGCTTTGCTTATCATACGGTATGGAAGTTATTTTTCTGTCAGCAACATTATAGACATTATTATTATTATGAGTTTTATATTACAAATCAATCAGATAGAGTTATGATGCGACTTCAGTGTGGTGATGATAATGATGACGCGTCCTCATTATTCACCAAAACAGACAGTTCTTTACAATCTCATTAATATCACAGAAATGTCCAACTCTTTCATATTTTGTTACAATAACCATGAATATAATTGTTTGTCAGATCTTACATGCAGTAATCAGTTTCGGACAGATGAAACCCCAGCAGTGAAGGTTTAGCGATCAATGCGGCAGGAATAATATATTTAATTTACAGTTGTGATGCCGCGATCAATGACTGCTGCTGATGGCATCATATGAGTAAAAATCAAACAAATCCTCTTAATCCCAGTTGTACACATAATACAATGTGGAAAATGTTAAAGCCACACATTTTGGTGTCTTTTTTGGCAAGGACTACTGACTTCATCTGAAGAGGAAAAGCATTTGATTGGCTTCTCATTCGTAACTAACCCCAACCCCTCTTTCAAAGTACGCCGTTATAGAGCTGTGATTGGATATACTCCGAACTTGTCCCACCTATTGACAAAGCAACATTAAATATGATTGGTTTTTGTTTCTGTCAACCTTTTGGGCTCTTTTTTATACTTAACTAAATTGTCAGTTAATTATGTTATTGTCTTAGAACACATAAAATCATTAATCCAAACAAAGGCACGTTGACTAATTTTCCTGCTCCCATGTAACAAATAAAACAAATTAAATGAAATTAACAGTGTCCAGCCCAGGGCGGGCCAATTCCAACATCCCACAAACCTTGGTGCAGAAGCTCGCCTCTCTTGGACTGAGCCCCCACACTGGGGTCTTGGACTTCATGACCAATAGACGTCAGATTGTCAGGATTCACCACACTGTCTCTTCTTCCATCACCCTCTCTCTCTACATCAATGTGAAGAAGAGCAAGGAGATGGTGGTTGACTTCAGAAGGGACAGAAGCCCACCACTCTTCCACTGTACATCGGAAGAGAAGCTGTGGAAGTGGTCTCCAGCTTCTGTTACCTGAGTGTGGACATATGCAAGGACCTCACCTGGCGCATCAACAACAATACTCCATTTTCATTTGGTGATTTGAATATTAACCACTTATTAGTGATATTGTTGTTATAAGCGCTAATACAAACAAATTATTTATAGCGGCGCCGTGATCACAATCGTGTGTACAATTTCGACATGATTGACTGGTGAGGAGTTTCCTCGCTTCAATGCTCCCTGGAAGTTTATTCTACAAACCCCGTTTCCATATGAGTTGGGAAATTGTGTTATATGTAAATATAAACGGAATACAATGATTTGCAAATCATTTTCAACCCATATTCAGTTGAATATGCTACAAATACAACATATTTGATGTTCAAACTGATAAACATTTTTTGTTTTGCCTCTGTGATGGTATGGGGGTGTATTAGTGCCCAAGACATGGGTAACTTACACATCTGTGAAGACGCCATTAATGCTGAAAGGTACATACAGGTTTTGGAGCAACATATGTTGCCATCCAAGCAATGTTACCATGGACGCCCCTGCTTATTTCAGCAAGACAATGCCAAGCCACGTGTTACATCAACGTGGTTTCATAGTAAAAGAGTGCGGGTACTACACTGGCCTGCCTGTAGTCCAGACCTGTCTCGCATTGAAAATGTGTGACGCATTATGAAGCCTAAAATACCACAACGGAGACCCCCGGACTGTTGAACAACTTAAGCTGTACATCAAGCAAGAATGGGAAATAATTCCATCTGAGAAGTTTGAAAAATGTGTCTCCTCAGTTCCCAAACGTTTACTGAGTGTTGTTAAAAGGAAAGGCCATGTAACACAGCGGTGAACATGCCCTTTCCCAACTACTTTGGCACATGTTGCAGCCATGAAATTCAAAGTTAATTATTATTTGCAAAAAAAAAAAAAGTTTATGAGTTTGAACATCAAATATCTTGTCTTTGTAGTGCATTCAATTGAATATGGGTTGAAAAGGATTTGCAAATCATTGTATTCCGTTTATATTGACATCTAACACAATTTCCCAACTCATATGGAAACAAGGTTTGTAGATCATAAATAATGCCTCTCACTTGAATAGAAGACTGAGGATACAATCCGACAATTTGGTGCACTTCGACAACCAATTTAAACCCGGAAATGGCGAGAACGACACGAAAAGACAATTGGGTCCACCCCACTTTTGAGTCATTCTTCATCTAAACGGGAATAAATGAACATCCGTTTAGTCGGCATCCTAATGACAGCCGACATTGCACAGTAAGTGATGTTTTATTATGTTTGGTGGCTCTCATAAAGTCTACAGTGAGTAATAATCAATGATGTTGTTAAAACAAAGCACACGTCATGATGCGTTTTTTTTTAAATTAATGCGCCGCGTATGCTTAAAATGACCAAAATACATAAATATTGAACGTCATCAAAAATTCACCCGTTACTACATTAGATACTTACAGCATGTATATAAAACCTTAATGGAGGTGTTTGGATGTTTTTTAAGGGCTTTATAGGCAGAATAGAGCAGCTCCAATAGGTTCCATTGTAAGCATACTTTTGATCGCATGTATTTACTATTTAGAATATATATTCGTCATGTCTTTCATAATGATTGTTAAAAATCGGCAAAGTTACAAAAATAAATGAAGTTCTCCTTTTAAATAAGCCTCTTCCATCTTAATTGTGTAAGACAAAGTAGGTGGCCTCGACCCCGTCGCTGGAAATTTCGTCCAGACCTCCCATACCGGAGACAAACCTGGGTATCAAGAATATTTTTTTTTGCTAACTGTGGTTCATTGAGAAAATTAACCAGCTCCTCCTTTGTAATTCTAGGCTGGTCTCTCACCTTCTAGGGAATTGTCTTTACTCTGCGAAGTGAAATTGTTGCTCCGAGCTCCAGGGCAAGGGCAATTTGCTGGCATCCTTCCATTTTTCAATTATTGCACTAAAGGTAGTCTCTTTCTTACCAAGCTTCTTGTTATTGGTCATGTAGCCCATCCAAGTCTTATGCACGTCGACAATCTTGTCTCTGAGGCCCCTCTGACACACATAACACATTAAGATTAGCAGTACTTTCTGGATTGTTTTCAGAATTGTGTCTCTCTCTGTTACAATAATTCTGTCATAAAAATTTTGTTAATGTTAATATCCCTAACAGGACTATCGAGCTTAAAAATACACATGGGATCAAACCAGTGTTCATTTCGTTGACGAATCAGTTTCATCTTAGTTATTGTCAACAATCTATTTTCTAAATATGACAATAATGAATCAAAACAAATGTATGTTGACGAGATGATAACACAATTAACTGGGTGGGACAAGGTCAAAATATATCCAATCACTGATCTTTAAAGGCCTACTGAAAGCCACTACTACCGACCACGCAGTCTGATAGTTTATATATCAATGATGAAATCTTAACATTGCAACACATGCCAATACGGCCGGGTTAACTTATAAAGTGCAATTTTAAATTTCCCGCGAAAATTTCGGTTGGAAACGTCTATGTATGATGCGTATGCGCGTGAAGTCACGACGGCAACGGAAGTATTCGTACCCAATGTGTCAACATACAAACTGCTCTGTTTTCATCGAACAATTCCACAGTATTCTGGACATCTGTGTTGGTGAATCTTTTGCAATTTGTTTAATGGACAATGGAGACTGCAAATAAGAAAGTTGTAGGTGCAATCGGTGTATTAGCGGCAGACTACAGCAACACAATCAGGAGGTTGTGTTGTGTTTGAGTTGGATAGAAGATGCACTACCGTGAGTACAGCTTTGGCTTCCAAACATTTGATCGCTTGCCCGTACGTGCGTGTCGCTATGTGCATGTCACGTACGTAACTTTGGGGAAATATATGTTTATTGCCGACTCTGATGGCGGCCGGGGTGTCGTTGAAAGCTACAACGCCCGCCGCCGCTCCGTAGTTAGCTTCAATTGTTAAGCTTCGCCAAGCTGGAAATTATTAACCGTGTATTTACATGTTCATGGTTTAATAGTATTGTTGATCTTCTGTCTATCCTTCTAGTCAGGGTTTTTTAAAATTTTGTTTCTATCTGCATTAGAGCCTGATGCTATCACGTTAGCTCCGTAGCTAAGTTAGCTTCAATTGTTAAGCTTCGCCAAGCTGGAAATTATTAACCGTGTATTTACATGTTCATGGTTTAATAGTATTGTTGATCTTCTGTCTATCCTTCCAGTCAGGTTTTTTTTAAAATTTTGTTTCTATCTGCATTTGAGCCCGATGCTATCACGTTAGCTCCGTAGCTAAAGTGCGTCAACGATGTATTGTCGTGGAGATACAAGTCACTGTGAATGTCCATTTCGCGTTCTCGACTCTCATTTTCAAGAGGATATAGTATCTGAGGTGGTTTAAAATACAAATCCGTGATCCACAATAAAAAAAGGAGAGTGTGTGGAATCCAATGAGACCTTGTACCTAAGTTACGGTCAGAGCGAAAAAAGATACACCCTGCACTGCCTCTCTAGTCCTTCACTCTAACATTCCTCATCCACAAATCTTTCATCCTCGCTCAAATTAATGGGATAATCGTCGCTTTCTCGGTCCGAATATCTCTCGCTCCATTGTAAACAACGGGGAATTGTGAGGAATCCTTCCTCCTGTGATGTCACGCTACTTCCGGTATAGGCAAGGCTTTTTTTATCAGCGACCAAAAGTTGCGAACTTTATCGTCGTTGTTCTATACTAAATCCTTTCAGCAAAAATATGGCAATATCGCGAAATGATCAAGTATGACACATAGAATGGATCTGCTATCCCCGTTTAAATTTTAAAAAATCATTTCAGTAGGCCTTTAAAAGCGTACCGGTAGTTCGTTACGAAAGAGAGCAAATCAGATGCTTTTCCTTGTGAGCTAAGACATTTGGATTTCTCACCAAAATGTACCGTATTTTCCGGACCATATGGCGCACCGGATTATAAGGCGCACTGCCGATGAATTGTCTATTTTTGATCTTTTTTCATATGTAAAGCGCACCGGATTATAAGGCGCATTAAAGGAGTCATATTATTTTTATTTTTTTTTCTGAATTTAAAACACTTCCTTGTGGTCTACATAACCTGTAATGGTGGTTCTTTGGTCAAAATGTTGCATAGATTATGTTTTACAGATCATATTCAAGCCGGTTTTGATACGTACGGCGGGGGAAGGAGACGACACCATGGCAGGAATCAGTTCTATAGCTTTCATTCTGCTATTGATGAGTGTGTGGGATGTGTATGCTACTCTAAGTGTAAAGTGCAAGGCGATGTGTAGAATTACCGTAACTTCCGGACTATAAGCCGCTACTTTTTCCCTTCGTTCTGGTCTCTGCAGCTTATACAAGGGTGCGGCTTATTTACGGCCTGTTCTTCTCCGACACCGACGAAGAGGATTTCGGTGGTTTTAGTACGCAGGAGGAAGACGATGACACAATGATTAAAGACTGACTTTTCATATACCGGTAGGCTGGTTATTTCGATAAAGTACAGGCGAGCACTTTGTATTACTTTGTACTCTGCACGAATGCTGTTCGCCATGTCAAAGATGTAAAAGTTTGATTGAATGATTGAAAGATTTATTGTTAATAAATGGGACGCTTTGCGTTCCCAAACAGTCATCTCTGTCCCGACAATCCCCTCCGTGGTAGCAGGAACCCCTATATACTACGGTAATTACACATCAAAACCCTGCGGCTTATAGTCGAGTGCGGCTTATATATGGAGCAATCTGTATTTTCCCCTAAATTTAGCTGGTGCGGCTTATAGTCAGGTGCGGCTTATAGTCCGGAAATTACGGTAACAATGTAAATGATACCAGAGTTTGTTGTAAGTGCGTGTTGGATGAATCCTTCGTCAGACCAGAGGGGCAAGGCGAGAAGGCATTTAAGCGGTCGGGGGCTGGAGAGAAGCAACGAGGTCCGTGTCCCAGCAGGGGTCAAAGATCGAGGGAGGCTGTCCAAAATCCAGAGAGGAGTCGATGCACACAGCTCGATCACGGGAAACAGGAAAGGCACTGCGGGAAACCCAAAGGGCCATAAGGAACTGGGTAGTAACAGAGAGAGAAAGTACGCAGGAGGGAAGCCAGAGACTACGAGGAGTGAACTACGTTCCGGCACTGGGTCTTCGGGTCCGCTGGTCTTTATGTGAGAAAATGAAGAGGACACATAATTTTTAATGATAGATTTCCATCTGCAGGCAAGTCATTGACTATAACAAATACACAACTGTCGTAGTTGTGTTAAATAACAATGACTAAAACTAAATTAAAAACTCCCGTTAAAAGGCAAGGCAAGGCAAGGCAAGGCAAGGCAAGGCAACTTTATTTGTATAGCGCTTTTCATACACAAGGCAGACTCAAAGTGCTTCACAGACAACAAAGTGAAATGAAAGAAAATAAAAGCAAAATTAAAATGCAGACAATAAAAATAAAAACAGTGCAGACGTTAAAAGTTAAAAGATTAAAAGATTTAGCTGAAAGCTAAGGTGAACATAAAAGTCTTCAGTCTAGTTTTAAAAGTAGTGAGAGTTGGGGAGAGTCTGACATCTTCAGGAAGTTTATTCCAGCTATGTGTTGCATAGTGACTGAATGATGATCTCCCTTGATTTGAGTTTACTCTTGGAACCGCTAACAGATTGGTCTCAGAAGATCTTAGTGATCTAGAGGGCGTATATAGTGGGAGCATATCAGTGATATACTTGGGCCCTAGACCATGTAGTGATTTATATGTGAGCAGGAGGATTTTGAAATCTATTCTCTGATGTACAGGGAGCCAATGTAAGGATTTAAGAATTGGTGTAATGTGCTCACATTTTTTGGTCTTTGTTAGAACTCTAGCAGCAGCGTTCTGAACAAGCTGTAGCTGCCTGACAGTTTTTTTGGGAAGACCTGCAAGGAGACCATTACAATAGTCTAGCCTACTGGTAATAAAGGCATGTACAAGTTTTTCTAAGTCTTGAGCTGACATGAGCCCTCTAAGTCTTTTTACATTTTTGAGGTGATAGTAGGCCGATTTTGTTACTGATTTGATGTGACTGTCGAAATGTAAATCAGAATCTAAAATAACCCCAAGATTTCTGGCTTTATTTGAGGTTTTCAGGGACAGTGATTGAAGGTGTTGGATGACTTTAAACCTTTCTTTTTTAGCACCAAAAACAATTATCTCAGTTTTATCTTCATTTAGTTGTAGGAAATTTTGGCACATCCAGTGTTTGACTTGCTCAATGCACTGGCACAGAAGATCTATGGGGCGATAGTCATTTGGTGATAGCGCTACATAGATTTGGGTGTCATCGGCATAGCAATGATGGTCAATGTTATTATTTTGCATGATTTGTCCTAGTGGGAGCATATAGATGTTAAATAAAGTCGGCCCCAAGATTGAACCTTGGGGGACTCCACACGTTACGTTGGTTGGTTCTGATACAAAGTCACCAATGGAAACAAAATAGTTCCTATCTTGTAGATATGACTTGAACCAGCTTAAAACTGTGCCTGAGATCCCCACCCAGTTTTCCAACCTGTCCAAAAGTATTGAGTGGTCGACAGTGTCAAATGCAGCACTGAGGTCCAAAAGCATTAATACTGAAGTTTTGCCAGAGTCTGTGTTTAGACGGATGTCATTTATAACTTTAAGAAGGGCCGTCTCTGTGCTATGAAGAGGTCGAAATCCTGACTGGAAGTTGTTGTGGCAGCCAGTAGAAGCCAAGAAGTGATTTAGTTGTTGGAGGACAACTTTCTCAATTATTTTACTTATGAATGGTAGATTTGAAATTGGTCTGTAGTTGTTGATAACAGAGGCATCTAGGCTCTGCTTTTTTAGAAGAGGTTTAATGACTGCAGTTTTGAAAGCCTTCGGGAAATTGCCCGATTTAATAGAATTATTAACTATTTGCAAGATGTCTGTTGATAGGCAGTCAAAAACATTCTTAAAGAAGTTGGTAGGTAAAACATCAAGGCAGCAGGTGGATGACTTTAGAGCTGTCACCGTTTCCACTAGAGTTTTAGAGTCTATGGCATTAAAGCTTGCCATCATTGCTGTGTTACTTTTGCCTAAATGGGGTGGTGATCCAACTTTTTTACTTGAGATATTGATGGTGCGTCTGATGCCTTCAATTTTATCAGTATAAAAGAATGCAAAGTCATTGCATTTCTGCGTGGAATGGAGTTCGGCTGGTATTTGTGTTGGGGGTTTAGTCAGTCTGTCAACGATTGTGAATAGGGTTTTGGCCTTATTTGTGTTGCTGTTTATGATATTGGAGAAGAATGTTTCTCTAGCACTTTTTAAGACTAAATTGTAGGCCTGGAGGCTCTCTTTATAGATGTCATGGTGAATATGAAGTTTTGTATTCCGCCAGATTCGTTCAGCCTTCCTGCACTCTCTTCTCTGGGCTGTTACAGCAGCAGATTTTCTCCAGGGTGCCTTTTGCTTGCCAGAAATCGTTTTAACTGTAACAGGTGCAATGATATCTATGATATTCACAATTTTGGAATTAAAGTTGCTTACAAGATCATCAGCATGACATGGGTTTAGAGGTGGTAGTGAGGAGATGGCGTTTTTAAAGAGGACATTAGCATGTTCATTTATGTACCGCTTTTTGACATTCTTTGATTCTGTTTGTGTGTCCGGAATTACAGAAATATTAAAGAAAACACAGAAATGATCAGACAATGAAGGATCAATCACAAGAACATCAGAAACATTGAGACCTTTTGTGATAATCAGGTCCAGGGTGTGTCCCTTATAATGTGTAGCCTCTTTCACATGTTGAGACAGTTCAAATGTGTCTAAAATAGTAAAAAGTTCTTTTGCGCCCTTGTCATTTAAATCGTCAATATGAAAATTAAAATCACCAGTTATAACCAGGCAGTCAAAGTCAGTGGAGATGCTAGACAATAGTTCAGTAAAATCATCAAAAAAATTTGCAGAATATTTAGGTGGCCTGTAGATAATTAACAAGAGAATTTTGGGAGAGCATTTCAACACAGCACACAGGTATTCAAATGATGTAAACTCACCGAGTGACATCTGTTTCCCCTGAAACATGTTTTTAAATATAGCAGCAACCCCTCCACCTCTTTTCCCCGATCTACATATATCAATGAAGTTATAGTTGGGGGGTGCTGTCTCGATCAGAATGCTTGCACTGTTATTTTGTTCCAGCCATGTTTCAGTTAAAAACATAAAGTCAAGTTTAGAAGTGCTAATAAAATCATTGACTAAAAATGATTTGCTATTCAGAGACCTGACATTGAGCAGACCCATCCTGATGGTGTTATTGACAGGCTTCGATGTTGGCTTTGATTTGGAGATAATAGGAATGAGATTGTTTAGGTTAGCAGGGTGGCTAAGTTTCCCAATGTTTACTCTCTTGGTAGTCACAACAGGGATGTAGAAGGTGCCATGATTTGATGTAGGCAACCTTGGGCCCAGCTGATAATGTGGTCTACTGCTGAACCCTTTTCTGTATCAGAAATATTCAGGACTGCTGTCAGGGCGAGGCGGGGTTTGCCGTAAGGGGGAGGGGGAGTGAGCAGCGTCAGAGCTGGGACGAACTACTGAAGGTGGACGTTGAGGGCGTGTAAGGGGTTGGCGTGAGAAAGGTGAAGTATGGCTGGGGGGTTGTGGAGCACGCCTTCGTGGAGGGGGTGGTGGAGGTGAGCGATGATCTAGGGGGGTAAAAATCTGAGTAGGGTGGGGCGTGAGTGGGGGTAGCTCCCGGAACTCCAAGGGGGAGAAGGGGGGAGAAAGGTCTACTTGAGGGAGGGAGAAAGATGGAGACGTGGATGGCTTGGGGGATGTGGGGGAGGGATCTTCACATGCATTCAGAATGGAGGGAGGGGCGGTAGAGGAGGATAGACACCTCTCCTCTTTGCTCTGGTGTATCTCATGGTCGACGTTCTCCTTTTGCAGTGGCGGTCCTCCTTCGACGTTCCTGATAGGCTGTGTTGTGTCTTCCTTCCTCGGTGGCTCCTCTTGTCTCTTGTCCTTGGCAGTGGTGATAGATGCAAGATGCAGGAAATGAAACATGTTGTTCATGAAAAGCTTTACTCCCATCTTATTCAGGCAAAGTCCGTCTGCCTTAAAAAGATGCCTGCGGTCCCAGAAAAAGCTAAAATTGTCAATAAAATGCATTGAACGAGCAAGAAGTGCACTTGATAGCCACTCATTCAGCGAGTAAAGTCTACTGAATCTCTCAGCTCCTCTCCTGATTGGGGGTAGAGGACCACTGATAAAAACGTCAGCATTCACAGCGCTGACTGTTTCAAAGAGTTTATTGAAGTGCTCTTTCAGCTCTCTTGATTGTTGTTTTACAATGTCATTAAAACCAATGTGCAGGATGATATTTTTCACATTTGGGTGTGCAGCGACAATTTCCAGGATTCTTTTTTCCATGTCAGATACCATATCCTTCGGAAAGCAGAGTACTTTGGTGTTATTATTGCTTTTCATATCTTTTACAGAAAAGTCCCCCACAATCAGATTTTCAGGAGCTCTCGTTAGCTTTCTCTGTGGTGTAAAGTTAGCAGGTCTTACCCTTCTGCGTGGTGATGGTGGGTTATTCAGGCAATCAGAGGGGGATCCATTGTCCATCAACAGTGGGGCAAACCTGTTCTTTAGTTGGACACTTGCTTGCTGGGGAGGTTTATTGGTAGTTCTCCTCTTCTCAGCTGTCCGCTGCTGTGTCCTACGTGGCAGTGGAGTTGATGACGCAGTATGCCTGGCTGAAGATGGTAGCGCAGGCCAGCCGGTCAGATCAGAGATATCGGGGCGCTGGGTCCTGCCAGATATCCATTCTCCCTTGTCGCAGGGAGGTGGTCTTCTCTTTGGCTTTGCACCAAGTGTGTTCCAGGGAGGATTTTCACTGGTAGATTTAACACTGTATCAAATGTACATATCTTCCCTACTGTTTATCAAATACTTACAATGTATGACAGGTTTGTTTCCGGTTGGCTTTCAATTTCCATTCAATTTCCGAGCAGCAGCAAATGATGTTTCTGCCTTCCCAATATACAAATTATTGCACTGCAAAATTCCTTTTAATTATAGACTCTACTCTTTCTGCTTCTTTTTATTTCTTTGTCAAGCATGAAGCAGAGGCTCTCATGCAGTCATCAACGGTCTGTCATTTTGCATGTTGTGATAATTGTTGTTGTTAGGATAATGTCTTGTTTAATTGTGCTTATCACACCAAATATTATATTAGCGTTCAGCACACAGGAGCTCAAGCTCAATCTTTGAATCCAGCGGGATAAATTATAATAAGGACAGATGGTGTCTTAAAAAAAACTAAACATCAAAGGACACTTCTTATGTATTCAAAACTGTGTTTTACCTGCTGTGGACCCAAGGATATTGAATCATGTGTGGGTGGGCAAGTGCCACACCAGAGCGAACCTATAAATATATACACTAGATTGTCAAAAGTATTTGGCCACCCATCCAAATGATTAGAATCAGGTGTCCTAATCACTTGGCCCGGCCACAGGTGTATAAAATCAAGCACTTAGGCATGAAGACTGTTTCTACAAACATTTGTGAAAGAATGGGCCGCTCTCAGGAGCTCAGTGATTTCCAGCGTGGAACTGTCATAGGATGCCACCTGTGCAACAAATCCAGTCGTGAATTTTCCTCACTCCTAAATATTCCAAAGTCAACTGTCAGCTTAATATATAAGAAAATGGAAGAGTTTGGGAACAACAGCAACTCAGCCACGAAGTAATAGGCCGCATAAACTGACAGAGAGGGGTTAGCGGATGCCGAAGCGCATAGTGCAAAGAGGTCGCCGACTTTCTGCACAGTCAGTTGCTACAGAGCTCCAAACTTCATGTGACCTTCCAATTAGCCCACATACAGTACGCAGAGAGCTTCATGGAATGGCCGAGCAGCTGCATCTAAGCCAGCGTTGGATGCAGTGGTGTAAAGCACGTCGCCACTGGACTCTAGAGCAGTGGAGACGCCTTCTCTGGAGTGATGAATCACGCTTTTCCATCTGGCAATCTGATGGACCAGTCTGGGTTTGGAGGTTGCCAGGAGAACGGTACATTTCGGACTGCATTGGTGGACGACATTTGGTGGAGGAGGAATTATGGTGTGGAGGCGGGGGGGTTTCAGGAGTTGGGCTTGGCCCCTTAGTTCCAGTGGAAGGAACTTTGAATGCTCCAGGATACCAAAACATTTTGGCATGGATGACATTGTCTGGTGTGGATGAACTTGACTGGCCTGCACAGAGTCCTGACCTGTACCCGATAGAACACCTTTGGGATGAATTAGAACGGAGACTGAGAGCCAGGCCTTCTCGACCAACATCAGTGTGTGACCTCACCAATGCGCTTATGAAAGAATGGTGGAAAATTCCTATAAACACACTCCGCAACCTTGTGGACAGCCTTCCCAGAAGAGTTAAAGCTGCAATAGCTTCAAAAGGTGGACCGACATCATATTGAACCCTATGGGTTAGGAATGCGATGGCACTTCAAGTTCATATGTGAGTCAAGGCAGGTGGCCAAATGCTTTTGGTGATTAGTGTATATTTATTTATTAATTGCAGGGCCCACGCAGTGCAACAGTGTTTGCTGATGTGTCGATTGAGACCGACCGAACCTCACTTTAAAGTTACAGTTGCAAAGCTGCCAAAATCTGGGGCCTGATTTATTTAAGGTTTGCGTGTACTAAAACGTGTGCAAACTTGATAGCATGTGCAAAGCTGATCTACAGAACGTGTGCAAAGTAGTTTGTGTCTGTCAAGTGAGCAGAATAAGGCGTGCAATCCATTTTGCGTCTCTGTCTTCAATAAAATGTAAAATATATGCTGATCATCAAAACGGCCACAATACTGGGGGGAGCTGTATTATATATAATTATTTAGCACCAGGGCTGGGCAATCAGGCTGAAAGAAATATCACAATATAAGTTATTTATATTGATCAATATTGATAATAACAGATACCTTGTATGACTTATTTAAAGTATCAGTAGAGTGGGAAAACAAGTTGACTTCAAATGCTTATTTGTGTTTCATTGTATCCACATATCCAATTGTATTTACAATCCATAAAGTATGTGAAAACACAGTTTAAACATCACCAAATGCCACAAATTCAGTCAGCCATTTTGAATATTGTGCTCTGAATATCTTTCGCTCTTTTCGGAGATTGACATCACAGTAGTAACGCTTCTGCACTCTTGACATTCTTATCAAATCAGTCATACTGAAAAATACGTGAAAATTGAAAAAAATATGTTTTTATTATTCACAATCCCTACGTAAGACAATAACACGTTTGCTTGGCTTTTTGTACGCATTTGAAATCATTAATAAATAGCCAACAATTGATCCAACGAATCAAGGTTCCTCTGTTGCGTTCATTATACTCTCTCTAAAAATATCAGACTGGACTCCAACTTCATATCTGGTGTTGTCCTTCAGACCTCGGCAAAGAAGGCACATCAGCAGTGGCAAAACCGTGGGAGATAAGAGTGTATGTGCGTAGGCATGAACTTGGAAAATACTAGAAAGAATACCCTATGTTGTTCATTCCTTCTATTGAATTGTATTTTCCGGCAGTTTGAGAGTCAGTTTGTCCTGACTGGTGATTGGATTGACTGAGGACATCATGAAAAATGTTGATGTTGTTGTTGTTTTGGCGTGTTATTTATTTTGAGAAAGTTGTGGCAAAGTGGAACGATGCACAACTCTACGTTTAACAATACCAAGTTGGACAATGCCACTCTCTTAAGGAAAGGGACCCTTGAGTTCTAAGGCTGGTATCCCCGCTGGTACGGGTACAATGATGACATGGACCAGAGGCAGATGTATAGAAAAATATAGAGATGTCCGATAAATGCTTTAAAATGTAATATCGGAAATTATCGGTATGTTTTTTTTTTTTTATCGGTATTGTTTTTTTTATTTTTTATTTTTTATTAAATCAACATAAAAAACACAATTAGTGCACCAACCCAAAAAACTTCCCTCCCCCATTTACACTCATTCACACAAAAGGGTTGTATTTTTCTGTTATTAATATTCTGGTTCCTACATTATATATCAATATATATCAATACAATCTGCAAGGGATACAGTCCGTAAGCACACATGATTTTGCGTGCTGCTGGTCCACTAATAGTACTAACCTTTACAGTTAATTTTACTCATTTTCATCAATTACTAGTTTCTATGTAACTGTTTTTATATTGTTTTACTTTCTTTTTTATTCAAGAAAATATTTTTAATTTATTTATCTTATTTTATTTTATTAATATTTTAAAAAGGACCTTATCTTCACCATACCTGGTTGTCCAAATTAGGCATAATAATGTGTTAAGTCTACGACTGTATATATCAGTATCGGTTGATATCGGTATCGGTTGATATCGGTATTGGTAATTAAAGAGTTGGACAATATCGGAATATCGGATATCAGCAAAAAACCATTATCGGACATCCCTAGAAAAATATGATCCATTTATTGTTTCACAGTAATAAAACGAGTGTCATAATAAATAGTTATTTCCATTAGGGGCAAAGGGTAAAATAGGAAGGAGGGGGTGCCTATAACCAGTGCAGCAGAGAGGTGTAGTTTTGGGCTATACGAAAAAGAGGTGCACCTAAACGCACCAATAGTTTAACACTGCAAGCAATATAGAAGTAGAAAATGAGCTGCTACACACGATATGGACTGGAGTGTGAGCTGCTTGCTTTTCCCATCGTTTTGTAAAACCGTGCACTCTTTAATTACTCTCCCTTTTGAATTAAAATAGAATAGAAAGTGCTTTATTGATCCCTGCGGGGAATTCAGCACCACAGTTCGCTCAAAATAGACAATAATAATAATAAATAATATAATATATATAATATATTATATATATGATATATATGATATATAATACATGAATAATATAAATATATTCTACATATATTCTACATTTAAGTGCAGTCAAGAAGGAACATATGCAATATACAGTCTGATGGCTGTCGGTATGAAGAACCTCCTGTGTCGTTCCGTGTTGCATTTTGGGAGTCTGAGCCTTCCACTGAACGTGCTCATTCTCTCCAAAAGGTCCGAGTGTAGTGGGTGGGAGGTGTTGTCCATAATGGCTAGGAGTTTTGCTAGACTTTCTCCTCTCTGACACCACCGCCAGAGAGTCTAGCTCCACTCCCACCACGTTACTGGCCTCTTCTACCAACTTCTCCAGTCTGTTTGCGTCCCTCGCTCTCAGCCCGCTGCCCCAGCAGGCCGCGGCGTACAAGAAGGCGCCTGCCACCACCGACTCGTAGAACATCTTCAACATCTTTGTACAGACGTTGGCGGATCTGTCCCTTCTTGTGGAGTGCCTCTCGAGTAACTAGCGATTCGTACGGCCGAAAACAAAAACATGTATAGGGCATTTTTTTCTTCGAGAAAGGCTAGATGCCGCCTCGTCACCCATTGAAAACAGAGCTAGCTTGATCACCACGCGTATTCATTGGACGTGACGTCAGTAACCTCCCAGCAATTCCTCAAGGCTCCTCTCTAGCGGTGCTGGTTCCTAAAGACCGCCACGTTACAAAGTGTTTTGTTGATCGACCGCCTCATCGTCACACTTTCAACATCTAAAAGCTTCAACATTTTATCGCCACCCAAAACATCACAATCTGGGAGATTCGTAACTTCAGTCGGGATGTAGGCAGACAAGTGCAATATCTAGGAGAGTTGTCATGTCTGCAGATATAACTGGTGCTTTACTAATACTGTTGCTATCAATCCAGAGATTTTTTAGGGAACGTTGGTGTCACGAGGGGGGGTCGCAGCTGGCTGCGGGGTTGTTCTTCCCATGCAAAATACGGCTCCGGACGACAGCGTGAAGGTGAGCTTGGATTTATTCAACATAAATCACTTAAACTATCACACACGCAAACAATAAAGCAAAAAGGCAAGCGTGCCTAAAACACATGAAGCTTAATTACTTGGCATGGATGACATGGCATAATCAAACACTTACTTGACATAAACGCGTGACAAACACAATGCAGGCAGAACGAGTGATGAACAAAGGTAGACTTAAATAACAGTGACATGATTGGAACAAACAGGTGCGTGACTCAAAACGTAAAACAGGTGCGTGAATATGACAGGTGAAAACTAATGTGTGACCATGGAAACCAAACCAAACAAGAATTTGAAACCAGGAACTAAGAAAGTGTCCAAAAAAACAAACAGCACATGGCCAAAACAAAAACATGATAAACAGACATGACAGATGGCTGCCTTTAGCACTGTTCACATTGAGATCAATTCGAAACACGAGAAAAATATATTTAATTTTTGTAATAATCAATCAAAGTTGATTTATTTAGCTCTTAATCACAAATGCCTCAAAAGGCTGCACAAACCACAACGACATCCTCGGCTGTGATGCCACATCAGGGCAAATGTGGTTAATAATGTGAAAGTCCAGTCCGTAGGGAGGCCAGTACGGGATCTTCTTGTATGTTTGAGTTTGACTTTATTTGGAACATACATGCATACAACATGATACATCACATACAATATGATGCATCACAATTTCCAGTTTCTCAATTCAACATGTTCGAAAAGGAGTCGGAAGAAACAGAGCGTATTTAATCCTACCCCTTTTCCTTTACATAGCAGTTGCTAAAACTTTTGTTCGCTTCCTGTTCTCAATTTATTCACAATATGCTACATAAGTATATTGTGTCCTGTGCATCCGGCAGTGGAGGCACCTCTATGGGGTCTTGGGGCACTAGGAGGTTAACCCCTTTACTACTGTTACCCCAGGTGGCCCTTGGCAAAGGCCTAGTACCTGACTGCCCCCCAGCCAGGGATACGGTGAAGACCTCAACGGCGGAGCAGGCGGAAGACGGTAGATGTAAGAACCACCACAACGGCTGCGATGGCGGAAGAAGGCACCCCCACATCCATGTGGGCCCAGTTTTGGGGAAATAACAACCCAAGACCTCAACGGTGGAACAGGCGGAGGATAATTGCTAACCCTATGGAGCGTCACAACGGCTGGGATGGCGGATGAAGGCTGCAGCAGAAAAAGGTCCCCAGTCGTCTTGGACTCCATGCCACTGGACCCTGACCCGGATCTGTTAAGGATCGTGTGGTGACTGTCTGTGCACCAGTCTCCCCACGTTAAACTAAGTCACGCACAGGCATCCTCCATAAAGGGATATACCCCTACCAGGAGGACCGTCATACTCGCTTCGAGTGACCACCGATGATGACATAAGTAATCACAATAAAAATAAATAAATAATCATTGTTGAAGTAAGTTATATTTCATATGGTGAGATGAGTAAGATTATCTATACAATGAATGAATGGATGAAATAAATTCAGAATGTTTATCATGGTTCTTCTTCTTTGTACTTTGTACGTTAAGTTTGAAGAGTTTTTTGAAGTGCATCATATTAGTACATTGTTTGATTTCTTTGCTTAATCCATTCCGTAATTAAATTCCACATACAAATATACTGAAGGTTTTAAGTGTTGTACATGTGTACAAATGTTTTAAATTACATTTTTCTCTGATTATATTTATCCTCTTTTGTTGAGAAGAATTGTTGTATATTCTTGGGTAGCAGACTATAGTTTGCTTTGTGCATAATTTTAGCTGTTTTCAAATTAACTATGTAGATAATAAAATACAAGCAAAACATTGTCTTATTTAGCAAAATCCGTATCGCCATTGTGTATGAACGAATTAGGCTTGAGTTAGACAGTGGATATTAGACATTGACATGGAGCACCTGCGGCACCCGTGTGTTCCTCCAAAAAATGGCAGATGGAAAACAGAGGGAGCAGACACAGATTTGGCTGATGGAAAATTCTAATTAATTCAGATTTTGTTTGGTTAGAGATGATTTTAATCTACCACATTTGTTTTTCTGTTGCACTATATAGCCTACTATGTGTATCTTGTATGTATCTTTCTGGTATGGTTTTAGCAGTGGTGTGCCATCAGGGCCAGCAAGGCCTTCTCTGCTGGCCTAACATAACCAGAAATCATGATCATAATCAAATATAAAAGTCATTTTTGTATTTATTTTCCCTAAATATCCAAAATTATTCATATTCTCTTCATGTCATATTATGCTCCTTCCAGTGCTGTTGTTTTTGGGTTAGAGTTTTTACCTAATCAGAATTCAGCTATCTTATGTTGCCATGCTGTACTGAATCTGCCCGCGGTCTTCAGAATCAACGATGCGGGTGTCCGTGTACACATACGGTTGATAGACAATTGTGATAGCCAATCAGATAACAAGTTGTTGTCAGTAAGGCCTTTCAGCTGGCCTAACGCTGTGATTGGATACTCACTTGGGAGTCCCAAGTGAGTATCCAATAACAAGTTGCGAAAACAGGAAGTGGCACCGGAACCATACGAGCCATAACAAGCCACAGAAAACTAACCGGTACAATAACGACAAAGATAAAGTGTTTATCTTACACCTAGTAATCCGCTGTGGACAAACAAAGCCAAGCAATGCAGGTTTAGCGAGCGGTGCGCGCTCCCGCGAAGGAAATCCATTTTTGGCAGTACACCAGCGGCAAAATGGTTTGCTCGCCACTTTCACACGAATCAACTGACTACGACGGTACCACTGGCTAACATGGCGTCAGATAGGTGCTACAAATTGTGAGTTCAGATATTTAATTTCTTTATTTTTTCAGGTTTAATTTGTTTTATACAATTATTCTAATTTTGACAGTACCACGTAAGATTTGTTTTAATTGCTGAAGCGGGTTTATTGAATGTTAAACGGCCCGAAAAAATAGACCCTTTTGTACGCTGTTGAGAGGTTTCAATATGGAGTAGTGTGCACGTGGGTTTCTGTATAGTATATCCAGCCATGTCCATGTGGTGACATCAATTACGGTATTTTGAGGGGTGAAGTCGGACTAAGTAGGACATCGCTGAAGGCCTAGGTGAGAAACGCACGGCCAGCCGCTGGGATTTAGTACGTCTTTAAGACAAAATATAGAAAACTTGAAAGTAAAGGTGGGAAATTCTTCAAACTTAAGCTGCAAAGCTTCCACCGCTTTGTTTATTTTTCGAAAGCCCGACCCACACCCGCTGTGGGGATTTCCGAGTGTGATCTTAATCTTATTTTCTGAAGGCATTTCACCCATAGGACCTCATAAATAAGTCTAATCTGAAAAATACTGCAAAATATTACGTTCTGCCTGTGTCCGATAAAGCGTGTAGCTTTGTTCCTTCTCTCCCTTTTTGAGGACACACTGCCTCCTTTTTTTAAGCAGCTAAAGTACTCTCGCCTTTAATCATATGGCAAGGTGACCTCACATTTGGGTATCAGGCTCACATACACACACAGCGTATAACCACATGAACCCCATTGTGGCGCATACAAAATGCACCTAACAACCTTACAAGCAGCCAACTCATGCATGGATTTCTGTTGGAAAGTTTGAACATTTTTCTGTTTCATGATGCCCAGGGAACTATGGCAGCCTTACTGTATGATAATATATTTCTCCCGCAGTAATGAAATTCAGTAGAAAAGTACTTCTCTCTTCTCGTACTTGCAGCATTTCAAAATATCTTCACCACTTTTGGAGAAAGCAACAGAAATACACTATATTGCCAAAAGTATTTGGCCACCCATCCAAATGATCAGAATCAGGTGTCTTAATCACTTGGCCAAAGGTGTATACAATCAAGCACTTAGGCATGGAGACTGTTTCTACAAACATTTGTGAAAGAATGGGTCCGTTCTCAGGAGCTCAGTGATGTCCAGCGTGGAACTGTCATAGGATGCCACCTGTGCAACAAATCCAGTCGTGAAATTTCCTCTCTCCCAAATATTCTAAAGTCAACTGTCGGCTTTATTATAAGAAAATGGAGTAGTTTGGGAACAACAGCAACTCAGCCACCAAGTGGTAGACCACGTAAACTGACCGAGAGGGGTCAGCGGATGCTGAAGCGCATAGCGCGAAGAGGTCGCCGACTTTGGAGGTTGCCAGGAGAACGGTACATTTCGGACTGCATTGTGCCGAGTGGGAAATTTGGTGGAGGAGGAATTATGGTGTGGGGTCGTTTTTCAGGAGTTGGGCTTGGCCCCTTATTTCCAGTGAAAGGAACTTTGAATGCCAAAACATTTTGGACAATTCCATGTTCCCAACCTTGTGGGGACAGTTTGGAGCGGGCCTCTTCCTCTTCCAACATGACTGTGCACCAATGCACAAAGCAAGGTCCATAAAGACATAGCTGACAGAGTCTGGCGTGTCTTAATGAAATTAAACAACGGATGTCCGCTAACTTTTTGCAACTCAATGCTAAGAAAACGGAAATGCTGATTATCGGTGCTGCTAGACACCGACACCTATTTATTAATACCACCTTAACATTCGACAACCAAACAATTACACAAGGCGACTCGGTAAAGAATCTGGGTATTATCTTCGACCCAACTCTCTCGTTTGAGTCACACATTAAGAGTGTTACTAAAACGGCCTTCTTTCATCTCCGTAATATCGCTAAAATTCATTCCATTTTGTCCACTAGCGACGCTGAGATCATTATTCATGCGTTCGTTACGTTTCGTCTCGATTACTGTAACGTATTATTTTCGGGCCTCCCTATGTCTAGCATTAAAAGATTACAGTTGGTACAAAATGCGGCTGCTAGACTTTTGACAAGAACAAGAAAGTTTGATCATGTTACGCCTATACTGTATATACCTATATACTTACATATATACCTATACTGGCTCACCTACACTGGCTTCCTGTGCATTTAAGATGTGACTTTAAGGTTGTACTACTTACGTCTAAAATACTACACGGTCTAGCTCCATCCTATCTTGCTGATTGTATTGTACCATATGTCCCGGCAAGAAATCTGCGTTCAAAGAACTCCGGCTTATTAGTGATTCCCAGAGCCCAAAAAAAGTCTGCGGGCTATAGAGCATTTTCTATTCAGGCTCCAGTACTCTGGAATACCCTCCTGGTAACAGTTAGAGATGCTACCTCAGTAGAAACATTTAAGTCCCATCTTAAAACTCATTTGTATACTCTAGCCTTTAAATAGACCCCCCTTTTAGACCAGTTGATCTGCCGTTTCTTTTCTGCTCTGCCTCCCTCTCCCTCGTGGAGGGGGGGTACAGGTTCGGTGGCCATGGATGAAGCGCTGGCTGTCCAAAGTCGGGACCCGAGGTGGACCGGGTCGCCTGTGCATCGTTTGGAGACCTCTCTGCGCTGCTGACCTGTCTCCGCTCGGGATGGTCTCCTGCTGGCCCCACTATGGACTGGACTATCACTATTATGTTAGATCCACTATGGACTGGACTCTCACAATATTATGCTAGAACCACTCGACAGCCATTGCACCGGTCGCCCTAGGGGGGGTCCCCACATCTGCGGTGGGTTTCTCATTGTCCCATTGGGTTGAGTTTTTTTTTGCCCTGATGTGGGATCTGAACCGAGGATGTCGTTGTGGCTTGTGCAGCCCTTTGAGACACTCGTGATTTAGGGCTATATAAATAAACATTGATTGATTGGTTGAACTTGACTGGCCTGCACAGAGTCCTGACCTGAACCAGATGGAACACCTTTGGGATGAATTAGAACGGAGACTGAGAGCCAGGCCTTCTCGACCAACATCAATGCGCTTTTAGAAGAATGGTGGAAAATTCCTATAAACACACTCCGTCCGCAACCTTGTGGACAGCCATCCCCGAAGAGTTGAAGCTGTAATAGCTGCAAAAGGTGGACTGACATCATATTGAACCCTATGGGTTAGGAATGGGATGGCACTTCAAGTTCATATGTGAGTCAAGGCAGGTGGCCAAATACTTTTGGCAATGTAGTGTAGTTTAGATGCACAGTTGTGGGTCTAAACATTAAGACAGGTATTGTGCAATAATGCTCCAGCTTTTCCTATATCGGATTGTTCATGAAGTTATCCTGTCATGACTAATTATTTTATTTTCGGTCATAGAGGCATATTTTAAGATGAAGAATGGACTGGCTGCTTGCCTGCACATTGCCCATCATGTGCAGTATATGGAATCAACATTGGATTTATTCAAGAAGTAAAATCCATGACAGTACTGTAATGGTGCCTCATAAATACGCAAGGACACCTCAGCCTGCTCAGGCTTTACAAGATCAATCTAGAATGACTGATCATAATGTAATCTGCATCGTAATTGCAAAACTAGGGAATAATCCCTTACTGCATGCTAATCTTGCCCTGACCCGCAATTTTTTATCGTGTAAGGCTCCCCAGTCTTTTCAAGGAACAGATTATTCTTACAGATGTACGAGTGCAGAGCATGTTGTTTAGACTCTACTTTGTTTTTAAGGGTGTAGGCGTGGGAGTGGAATCTGCCGAGATACTATAATTGATAGACTTTGTCATAACATAAATAGCTTGGCTCTTTTACATGCATCCGAGTTGTAAGCACAAGAGTGCCTTCAAAAGAAAATATTGTACATATGCTAAAAAATAAACCACAGAGAATACATGTGTGCAAACAACTTCAAATATGTATGAGGCTTTTCGGATTTTTTTGGTCTGACACCGAAACACAGAATACTGGAGGTATACAAACACGAACATTTGCATTCCACTCAATCCCAAAGGTGTAATCAATGCGGAAATACCTGGCATCAGCAGTCTGACAGCCCGCTGCAGCACAACTAGCATAGCAATGAGCTTCCAGTAATTTAAGCTCCTAGCAATGGGAACCTTGCAAAATAAAAGTGGGAAGGGTCAATACTGGCTATCGACGAGTTCATGAAGCATGGTCTTCAAAGCTGAGCCCTTTTTTTCATGTATGCGTTAAACCCCCCTCCCCACCCCAGGAGAGAGACAAGTTTGTCCAGTCTGTCAAACTGCTATCCTTGAATCCTAATGCTGTGTCCTTGAAAAGTGCCTTGTTGTGTTCAACAAAGGGATTCCCAACTGTTTCGGTCCGACACGCATTGCCGTTCACAAATGCTTAGAAAAGGAATCACGATTAATCACAATTATTGAGAGTACAGTGGTACGTCATCTTATGAGTACTTCAACTTACGAGCTGTCTCAACTTTTTACTGAGCACTAAGTTAAATTTCAGTTACGAGCCGCCGCCCCGCTGCCAGTTGAAAAAGTAGTTGCCCACAGCCAGAGATGGCCCACCCTCCAACTACTGGAGCTGAGAAATTTATTCCAAGGGAGAAAAAGCGAACGACCGAACCAGATAATCAAACCATTTAAATCATGTCCCACCTAATAGCAGCCGACTGCATTACGCAAGCCGCAACCATCCTTAAATGACAAATACAAAACCCAAAACCAGTGAAGTTGGCACGTTGTGTAATTCGTAAATAAAAACAGAATACTCAACTTATATTCAATTGAATAGACTGCGAAGACAAGATATTTAATGTTGGAACTGAGAAACGTAATTTTGTTTCGCAAATACTGTATTTCCTTGAATTGGCGCCGGGGCGGTAATTAATTTAAAACCTCTTCTCACTCCGGCGCTTACCAAAGGCATGCGGTAAAGGCAAGCATGCGCTAATTAATTTAAAACCCTCTTCTCACTCCGGTGCTTACTAAAGGCATGCAGTAAATTTAGGCCTTCGCTTATAAATTTGAGTGTGATGTAAGGATATATATATATATATATATATATATAGAGGTTTATTTGAAATAGGGACAGATACAAAAACATAGACATCTGAAACAGTTATCCAATGTATGCATCATAGTGTTTGTAGCCAAAGCTAATTTACAACACTTGTCCCCAACAACAACAACAACACAGATCCAACATCATGAAAAGCACATTTAATAAAAAAAAACGTTATTATGGTCTTACCTTTACTTATAAATGAAGTCCATGCGCGGCTCCTTCTGATCAAAAGCATCGGTAACTTGTTTATAGAAGTCTTCCTTTTCTTTCTTCAGTTTTAAAAATCTCTCTGTCTCGGTGGAGATATTCCTCAAATTATTACCTCCTGCTTCGATTGAAAGTCCAGTTTAAAAAACTGTTTTGTTTTAGATATGTAATCCTCCATGTTAAAAGTGCAAGCGAGAGGAAAAAAATAAACGATCGCTGCTAACTGTTGCTGCTTGTTGTCACTTCTTCTGCAGCCGAGTAGTCGCAAGAAGGATCACTAGCGCCCTCTACCACCAGGAGGCGGGAGTCATTTAATTACTCAAATTTGACACACGCAGCTACGGTATATTGATAAAACATAACTGCTTACTGTTCTTTTTAGCATATTCAATAGCTTGGACCTTAAATCCTACTGAATAGCTCTTAATCGTCTTCCCTTTATGCGATTTCAAATTATTGAAATCAGCCTCCTCCATTTTGAAAATGATGACAGGTGAAGTGTCAGTCGTGACGTGACGAGTTTGACCCGGTAGAAATTCTAGACATGCGCTAATAAAAATAATATTTTGCGAAACGAGTTTGACCCGGCGGAAATTCTAGACATGCGCTAATAAAAATAATATTTTGCGAAACGAGTTTGACCCGGCGTTAATCCTGAGCCGGCGGTAATGCTAAGCATGCGCTAATTATTTTGCGAAACGAGTTTGACCCGGCAGTAATTCTACGCAGGCGCATACTATATACCCGGCGGCAATTCAAGGAAATACGGTAATCATTAACTTAATTTTTTTTTTTTTTTTTTTTTTTTTTTTAATGTCCTGCCCAGCTTCTCGGGCAAATCATATAGCAGATGTAGATGCCCATATCGGCTGTTCAGATTTACTTTACAAAAGAGAAGTGTAGGATACTTCTCTTGTTGCCTTACTTGTATTTTGACTTTATTAAATGTATTTATATAATCATTTGGTGCAGCCGGGCCGGAGCAGGAGGGGATAGAAAGAGAGAAAAAGGAAGACAGAGGGGGGAATTGTGGGGACAAGAGGGGGATTAGACAGAGAAACAAAAACAACAACAGCAAACACAACAACAACAACAACAACAGAGCAACATCAGCAAATACGACATGTACAAATATGATGGTAAAAGTAATAGCAAATAAGCAGTTAGCGAAAATAAAAAAATAATACAGAAATGACAATGAGCATTATTACACTAAAAATGGAGCAATATGAATACCAATAGAAATAGTGCTATTGATAATAAACAATACCAATACTTTACCTTTATTATCAACAATACAATTGTTCAAATGCAACAATACATATACGTAATGATAACTTGAGATACGAAAGAATGTAGAAAAATGGAGGGGAAGAAAGAGAAGTAACCTACATTAACCTTGTAGATTGTTATAGTAACAATAGGTTAAGCTTTGTCAGTGTGCAATGTGTTATACCCAGTTTACCCTAGGGCAACAACGTTAATATATGTTTGATGAAACGTGATTATGTGCATGAGTGTATGTGTGCATATGTACCTGTATATGTACAGTATGTGTATACGTGTGCTTGTACAGTGAATGCATGTGTACAGTATGTGTATATGTGTGTACAGCGAATGTATATCTACAGTATGTGTATACAGTATGTGTGTTTGAACAGTGAATGTATATGTACAGTATGTGTATATGTGTGTTTGTACAGTGAATGTATATGTACAGTATATGTATGTGTGTGTTTGTTCAGTGAATGTATATGTGTAGTATGTGTATGTGTGTGTCTGCACAGTGAGTGTATACGTACAGTATGTGTATATGTATGTTTTTACAGTGAATGTATATGTACAGTATGTGTATACAGTATGTTTGTATAATGAATGTGCGTGTGGATGTACGAACTTTGAGTGTGTAAATATGTACTGTATTTATTTGTATATGTATGTGGGAGCGTAGGTACCTATGTATGTCTGTATGTATGTGTGTGAGTATATGTACAATACATTTGACTCCCAGTGTGTGCGGGAGCCAGAGTACGGCCCCAGCCTCCCCGAGAGCCCATCCCACAAACAGTAGGTGTGGTGCCCAGGGAACCAGGGGCCACCGCCCCCACGCAGCCAAGCCGGACAGCGACAGGAACCCCAGAGCCTGGCCCACCGCGCCGCCCACAAGGGCCAGCAGCAGGCCGCAGACAGACGCACCCGGCAGAGGACAAGGCACGAGAAAAGCAGGGGGAAGCCAGACCCCAAGCCAGCGAGAGAACACACCCCACACGGACAGAAAGGCGGGACGCCCCGCCGGAGGGGCCCTGAGACCCCCCGCAACCGGACGGGAAGACCGCCCCCGTCCCACCGGCAACCGGGCCCCCACGAGCCCCCCCCACCCCCGGAGAGCGCGGCGAGGCCAGCCCACGGCCACCCCACCCAAGCCGGCCGCCACAGGACCATCCAGCACGGGGCCACGGGAACCACCCACCCCACCTGCAGGGACCCCAACGATGGAGATGGAACAACCAGCAACCGCCCCGCCGAGTCCCCCCCTGAGGTAGGGGAAATAAATAAATAAAATAAATAAATACATCATAATAATAATAATAATATTAATAAAATATATTAAAAAATAAGAATAAATAAATAATTAAATCTATTTATAAAAAAAAAAAAAAAAAGAATTAAAAGAAGATCACAGACATGCTGACACACAAGGTCGCTACCCCAACAACTGGCCGACTCGCAGCACCTCGGAATACCCTGCAGCACCAAGCTACCACAGTAGACGCAGGGACCAGACCCAGCAGGCCCCAACCAAGACGGGCACCCGGAAGGGATGGATGGTGGGACTCAGGAGCTCCAGACACGCAGTCCGGATGCAGTAGCCTGAGGCGCCGACCCCCACCCGACAGGCAGGCCCAGAACGTACCCCCACAAATATACATACATATATATATACATACACATAAACATACACATGTACACATACACACACATACACAAAATGCATACACATACACATATATATACATACATACATACACACACACACATACACATACATATACACAGTTTGTCAGCCCCGACAACCACCACGCGCGCGCGCTGCCACCAGTCTCAACATCAGCCACCCCCCTGCACCAGACCCAGCAGCCACGGGCGCCCACACCACAAACAAACGACAGCAGAAACAGCAGCCACAACACCCCCAGACAGCCAGCACCACCCAATCAAATCAAAGCGATCAAAAAAAAAAACGCGACCGGCAACCACACGCCAACAGGATCACAGAGACCAGCCAGCGCCAGCCCGCCAGCAAGCCCAAACGCCAACACGCAAACAAGAGACACCAACATCCCCCCCCACCAAAAGACCCCACCACCCCAACCCATACCCGCACAAACACACCACCGCCCAAACAACCGAGACACAGTATCCAGACCAGACACGGGCGCCGCGCCGCCACCACATCAAGTCGCCAACAGAGACCCCACAGCGCAAGGTCGGGCCACACGGGCACGGACCCCACCCAACAGGAAGCGAGACCCGCGCGACGCCACACACAAATAAATAATAAGATTAAACAAAAATAATAATAATTTAAAAAAAATAAAATAAATAAAATGAAATAAAAATTTAATTAAATTAACAACTTAAAATTTAATGGCAGCAAAAAAGTTGGCACAGGGGCATTTTTACCACTGTGTTACATGGCTTTTCCTTTTAACAACACTCAGTAAACGTTTAGGAACTGAGGAGACCAATTTCTTAAGCTTTTCAGGTGGAATTTTTTCCCATTCTTGCTTGTTGTACAGCTTAAGTTAATCAACAGTCCGGGGTCTCCGTTGTGGTATTTTAGGCTTCATATTGCGCCACACATTTTCAATGGGAGACAGTTCTGGACTACAGGCAGGCCAGTCTAGTACCCGCACTCTTTTACTACGAAGCCACGCTGTTGTAACACGTGACTTGGCATTGTCTTGCTGAAATAAGCAGGGGCGTCCATGATAACGTTGCTTGGATGGCAACATATGTTGCTCCAAAACCTGTATGTACCTTTCAGCATTAATGGTGCCTTCACAGATGTGTAAGTTACCCATGCCTTGGGCACTAATACACACCCATAAAATCACAGATAAATAAATAAATGATAAATGGGTTGTACTTGTATAGCGCTTTTCTACCTTCAAGGTACTCAAAGCGCTTTGACAGTATTTCCACATTCACCCATTCACACACACATTCACACACTGATTGCAGGAGCTGCCGTGCAAGGCGCTAACCAGCAGCCATCAGGAGCAAGGGTGAAGTGTCTTGCCCAAGGACACAACGGACGTGTCTAGGATGGTAGAAGGTGGGGATTGAACCCCAGTAACCAGCAACACTCCGATTGCTGACACGGCCACTCTGCTGGCTTTTCAACTTTGCGCCTAGAACAATCCGGATGGTTCTTTTCCCTCTTTGTTACAGAGGACACGAAGTGGTGGAAGTAATGGCTCACAAATACTCACATTAGTGTAGTTAAGTATATGTTTTGGGTACTTGTACTTTTGGGAGTATTTTTTCTAGTGAAGAATTTTACTCATACTCGAGTACAATTTACACAATGAAATATACTTTGCTACTTTTAAAATCGTAAACAATCGTTATTGTTGGCAGCCTAAGGCACACCTGTGCAATAATCATGCTGTTTAATCAGCATCTTGTTGTGCCACACCTGTGAGGTGGGATGGCTTATCTTGACAAAGAAGAAATGCTCACGAACACAGATTTAGATATATTTGTGAACAATATTTGAAAGGAATAGGTCTTTTGTGTATGTAGTAAACGTTTTCAATCATTAAGTTCAACTCAGGAACAATGGGAGCAAAAAGAAAAGTGTTGCGTTCATATTTTTGTTCAGTATGAATCATTGGTCATTTAGTACTCGCAGGCCATTCAACAGGCATATTTTGTGCTATTGCTTGTATTCCGCCACGTGAGTTTCTCCTGGAAGGGAAAACCAGTGGTTGTCAACCAAGCCAAGACAGCTGTTGTAAGCCCGCAAACTAACTGAGTAAAACAAAAGGCTTGAATATTCCTGCAAAAACATCTAACTATGCAATGTGATGGATCACTATACGTTATCAAAAACAAATATTTGTCGAGTGATATCAAAGATTATACGTCGGTTGAGTTCTCAGACATATCGAATTATTGTGCTCCAGATGCCATTCTACACGACAAAACAGATAAAAACTTGGTGAAACATGGAGGTCTACAATTTATTTGTGTGTGGCCGGGTCAAGAACGTTGGTATCAAGACTCTTCCGGATAAATATGCATCGTTTTTGCTCGGGTAAGGTTGCATTTCATGATTTTACTTCTCGTTGACTGCCCTGTTTGTTGTTTCTGTTGCACACGGCATTTACGAGTAGTGTTTTTCCTGGTCTTTATCAAATTGTAACTAATATGTCAACATTGTGTATGTGCTGAACGCTTCATGTACAAGCCCCGTTTCCATATGAGTTGGGAAATTGTGTTAGATGTAAATATAAACGGAATACAATGATTTGCAAATCATTTTCAACCCATATTCAGTTGAATATGCTACAAAGACAACATATTTGATGTTCAAACTGATTAAAACATTTTTTTAATGCAAATAATCATTAACTTTAAAATTTGATGCCAGCAACATGTGACAAAGAAGTTGGGAAAGGTGGCAATAAATACTGATAAAGTTGAGGAATGCTCATCAAACACTTATTTGGAACATCCCACGGGTGAACAGGCAAATTGGGAACAGGTGGGTGCCATGGTTGGGTATAAAAGTAGATTCCATGAAATGCTCAGTCATTCACAAACAAGGATGGGGCGAGGGTCACCACTTTGTCAACAAATGCGTGAGCAAATTGTTGAACAGTTTAAGAAAAACCTTTCTCAACCAGCTATTGCAAGAAATTTAGGGATTTCACCATCTACGGTCTGTAATATCATCAAAGGGTTCAGAGAATTTGGAGAAATCACTGCACGTAAGCAGCTAAGCCCGTGACCTTCGATCCCTCAGGCTGTACTGCATCAACAAGCGACATCAGTGTGTAAAGGATATCACCATATGGGCTCAGGAACACTTCAGAAACCCACTGTCAGTAACTACAGTTGGTCGCTACATCTGTAAGTGCAAGTTAAAACTCTCCTATGCAAGGCGAAAACCGTTTATCAACAACACCCAGAAACGCCGTCGGCTTCGCTGGGCCTGAGCTCATCTAAGATGGACTGATACAAAGTGGAAAAGTGTTCTGTGGTCTGACGAGTCCACATTTGAAATTGTTTTTGGAAACTGTGGACGTCGTGTCCTCCGGACCAAAGAGGAAAAGAACCATCCGGATTGTTATAGGCGCAAAGTTGAAAAGCCAGCATCTGTGATGGTATGGGTGTGTATTAGTGCCCAAAACATGGGTAACTTACCCATCTGTGAAGGCACCATTAATGCTGAAAGGTACATACAGGTTTTGGAGCAACATATGTTGCCATCCAAGCAACGTTACCATGGACGCCCCTGCTTATTTCAGCAAGACAATGCCAAGCCACGTGTTACATCAACGTGGCTTCATAGTAAAAGAGTGCGGGTACTAGACTGGCCTGCCTGTAGTCCAGACCTGTCTCCCATTGAAAATGTGTGGTGCATTATGAAGCCTAAAATACCACAACGGAGACCCCCGGACTGTTGAACAACTTAAGCTGTACATCAAGCAAGAATAGGAAATAATTCCACCTGAGAAGCTTAAAAAATGTGTCTCCTCAGTTCCCAAACGTTTACTGAGTGTTGTTAAAAGGAAAGGCCATGTAACACAGTGGTGAACATGCCCTTTCCCAACTACTTTGGCACGTGTTGCAGCCATGAAATTCTAAGTTAATTATTATTTGCAAAAAAAAATAAAGTTTATGAGTTTGAACATCAAATATGTTGTCTTTGTAGTGCATTCAATTGAATATGGGTTGCAAAGGATTTGCAAATCATTGTATTCCGTTTATATTTACATCTAACACAATTTCCCATCTCATTGGAAACAGGGTTTGTAGGATTTTTGCCTTTGGTAAAAGCTTAACTCTTTTAGGTTTGCTCACATTTGCTTTCTGTGAATTAGGCTCGCCGTGTTGGTGCTTTTCGAAACACTCGTAGCAAACATGTGTTTAAGAAATACAAATAATATCAAGATAATACTTTATTTGGAATTAATAAACGTTAAAAGTATATCAAACAAACTCCTACCAAACTGATCACTGCAAACTTGTGCATTCTTCAACTCTGCTCCCTCTGGACTGGAGTTTGAGCTGCTTTTCTCCTCGTTTCGTAAAATCTTACTCGCTTCCGGCCTATTTGATTACCTTTCGAGGAACTCTGAAAAAACGTTTATCCTTTTCGCGATTTGAACAGTTGTACAGCCGAAAACAATACAAGCATAGGGCATTTTTTCTTCGAGAAAGGCTAAATGGCACTTAGTACGCATTGAGAACAGAGCTAGCTTGATTACCACGCATATTTAAAATCCAAGCAATAGTGACGCAATGTTATATGAAACACAAATAGCATCAACTGAAAATTGACCATTGTTGGTAAAATGAGGGTAAATTTAGGCTAATGTTAGGCTAACATTTAGCATTTAGTTCTGGTATATACTGTACATATATTTTGCTCTCTTTGTTTTTTTTAGGACCTGACTGATACTGATAAACTTTAAAAAACATGTTTTGATGAAACTGAACTAAAGGTTCAGAAAATGAAGTGTTACAGAAAGGGCTGGTATGACTGTTGTTCCCAGTGTATTGGGGAAAAGTTTGAACTGTTCTATGCAGGTTCAAAAACCTTTTTGTAATTTTTTTAACAAACAAAACTTCTGCTTATTTTTCTATATTTCTTTACAATATGATTTTCTTCGTGCAACTTTTCTATACATTTTTTCAACTGAGAAATGTACTTTGAACGTACATGTTTTAATCAAATGTCTGCTATTTATGACACATTAAAAACATCCAACAGTTAATAAGTAATTAATACCAAATTAATGAGTCGTTTTTGAGAAGACTACTTTGTACTTTTACTTAAGTATTTATTAAAACCAGTACTTTTACTTGCAATTGAGTTTAAGCAATGTTACAGTACTTGTACTTAAGTACAAATTTTCAGTACTCTTTCCTCCTCTGGTTAAACGTTGTAGAAGCGCCCTTTTAGACACTTACAAAAGGGAGATGCTGGACAATATTATTACATTATTTTATAAAACAACTTGTAGTACAGTCGTGGTCAAAAGTTTACATACACTTGTAAATAACATAATGTCATGGCTGTCTTGAGTTTCCAATAATTTCTACAACTCTAGAGTGATTGGAGCACATACTTGTTTGTCACAAAAAAAAAATTCATGAAGTTTGGATTTTTTATGAATTTATTATGGGTCTACTGAAAATGTGACCAAATCTGCTGTGTCAAAAGTATACATACAGCAATGTTAATATTGTGTTACATGTCCATTGGCAAGTTTCCCTGCAATAAGGCGCTTTTGGTAGCCATCCACAAGCTTCTGGTTGAATTTCTGACCACACCTCTTGACAAAATTGGTGCAGTTCAGCTAAATTTCTTGGTTTTCTGACATGGACTTGTTTCTTCAGTATTGTCCACACGTTTAAGTCAGGACTTTGGGAAGGCCATTCTAAAACCATCAGCTAAATATTTCCGAAATATGTTCAAATGACTTCACCATCAACGAAATTACTTATATCTTAATTAATCATATCCACAGCATTTGTAGCCAGTAATGTAAGACGGCTTACTCACAGCAGACATAATGGATTTGTGTGTGATTTGCCTTCTCTCTCTCTCTCCCTCTCGTTTCTCTAACTGTCCCGATATGACAACAGAAGAATGGATGAATGTAAGTGAGGAGGATAAGCCAAAAGCGCAGAGAGCACTTGAGCCTTCTTAACACCGGCAAGGCGGTATCAGACAGAGCTGGAGCTGAATAAACTTGTTCAGATCAAATTCAACCATAATCCTGCGGGAAAAGTCAAACGTAGAACCGCTGGCACGGCGGAGGCCAGGGAACTAAAAGATTTTGCAGAGAGAACATACATTTTTACCAGTTCTTGTGAAATAGGGTTGTTGTTTGCACACTTTTTACATTAGCTCATTATCCACCACATACAAGTTATCATGGACTTTTTAAATTCCCCGGGCTTTTGAAAACCCCAGCTGCAGTTAAGTGATGTGACGATCGATACTGAAATATTGATGCTGCCGATACTAGATCTTTATGCTCTAAAGTCGATCATTTGTTTCGCCCTGTGAAGACGATTCCCCAAGAGCAGCAACACTTGAAATTCACTCCTTTTTCCATTTTAACAGACACTTTAGATATATTTGCAGTAAGTACAGGCTGCGAAAATACGCGTTTTCATACATTCATTTTCGAGTCAAATATCTATTCCCCTTTACTACTCAGTGGCCTAGTGGTTAGAGTGTCCGCCCTGAGATCGGTAGGTTGTGAGTTCAAATCCCGGCCTAGTCATACCAAAGACTATAAAAATGGGACCCATTGACTTCCTGCTTGGCACTCAGCATCAAGGGTTGGAATTAAGGGTGTAACGGTACGTGTATTTGTATTGAACCGTTTCGGTATGCGGGGTTCGGTTCGGAACGGAAGTGCACCGAACGAGTTTCCACACGGACATATTAAGTAGCGCACCGCATGTTGTGTAAACAATGCACACCGAGGCACAACACACGGCATGCTAGAAATGACCGGGCTACTACAAAATACAAAAAGCCAGAGCTGGAAGACCCTCCTGCCTCGTAAAGATCTCCCGTTTGGGAACATTTTGGCTTCGCGGTGCAATACAACAATGGATAACATCGCTTCAACGAAGATAAAGACGAGCGTCGTGCAAACACCGCATTCAAGCAGCCTCTCCTCGGCGAGTCAGGCAGGGTTAAAGCAATAACAAATGCCATTGGTGTTTTTATAGCAGCAGATTTAAGACCATATTGCATTAAAAACTAGATTTATTTTTGACCAACTTCTATGGTGGAAGAACAATGAGCCCATATATCCTCTTACTGCCAAGTTAGCCAGGCACTACCTCGTCATACCTGCTACCTCCGTGCCCAGCGAAAGGGTATTTTCCACAGCTGGAGACATTTTAACTGCAAGCAGGTCTGCTCTTTCTGCAGACAATGTGGGTAAACTGATTTTTCTGGCAAAAAACATGACAATTGAGTGAAAGTCACCAGGGTTAAAGGCTGGGGGGGGGGAGACAAGTTAATCTGAGGCTGAGTTGACTTGAGACTGTTTAATGTTGCACTTTTTGTATGTAGAAGAAAAGTTTTGTCATTTTATTTAATCTGAGCAACAACTTGAAGCAGTTTAATGTTCCACTTTATATGTGGAAATGTTGCACTTTATATGTAGAAAGGTTTTGTTAAGAAACCAATTCTGAGCCTCATCTTATTTACTTTTTATTTTATATATGTTGACTGCATTAACCCTGGCAATCGACCCTGTGTGTATATGTATGTTATTGTTATCCTTAGCATTCATGACTGCCTGCTAATGCACTGATCAGCCTAGTGGTGGCTCACATCCATCACACACAGAGCTATTTTAAAGCAATGTTAAAAGTATAAAGCCATTGTTTACAAATTTTGGTAAATAAATAACCAGATAATGTATATTTTGTTGTTTTCTTACAGTACCGAAAATGAACCGAACCGTGACCTCTAAACCGAGGTACGTACCGAACCAAATTTTTTGTGTACCGTTACACCCTTAGTTGGAATTGGGGGTTAAATCACCAAAAATGATTCCTGGGCGCGGCACCGCTGCTGCTCACTGCTCCCCTCACCTCCCAGGGGATGAACAAGGGGAGTGGTCATATGCAGAGGACACATTTCACCACACCTAGTGTGTGTGTGACAATTATTGGTACTTTAACATTAACTTTTAAGTTTTTAACTTGAACTTTTATGAAATATCAAAAAAATACAATCTTTTTTTTTAATGCATTCTAAATATTAAATAAATGTAAATAAAAGTCTGCTCACAGCGGAGCCAAAGGGAGCTCCACTATTTTGCCAATACACTCTAATCAATTACCATTAAAACATTGCAAACAATACTCCATTTACATTTTGTAACTTGAATATTAACCAAGTATTAGTGATATTGTTATTATAAGCGCTAACGCAGACAGACTATTAATAGCGGCGCCGTGATCACAAGCTTGTGTCTCTATGTTTACATCGCCGAGTGGTCTGCTGCTTTCTCGCTTCCCTGCTCCCTGTAAGTTCATTGGAGATCATAAATCATGCAACTCACCTGGACAGAAGACGTATGAGTAGGCATTCTGACAATTTGGTACACTTTGACAGCCATTTAGGACATGGAACTGGCGAAAAAGACAAGAAAAGCGCTTGTTCTCCTCCGCCCCCACATTATAAGTCATTCTTCATCTAAATGAGAATACATGAACATTCCAGTAGTCGGCATCCTAATGACAGCAGACCTTGCACAGTCAGTGATAATTTATTATGTTTGTTTGCTCTCATAGTCTGCAGTCCGTAATAATGAGCAAATGTGATGCGTTTTTTAAATTAACGCGCCACGTATGCTTAAAATGATCAACATACGTAAATATTATTATAAATGTGCCCAGTACTACATTATATATACCTGTATACTTACATCATGTATATAAAACCCTAATGGAGGTGTTTGGATGTTTATTTAATGGGCTGTATAGACATAATTGAACGGCTTCCGTAGGCTCCATCGTAAGCAGACCTTTGAATGAATTGATTTCATATTTGGAATGCATAAAAAAAAATAATCCATCCGTCGTCATGTCTTTCATAATGATTGTGAACGATAGGCAAAATTCCAAAAAATGCACAGTTCCCCCTTTAAGCTTGCGTCCGCACAAAAACCTGCCATACACCCTTTATTCATGGGAAATATGAGATGTATCAAGAGTGAAATGAGCGTGTTGGAAGACTCTCACACCAACTTGATGGCGAGCGTTCACACATTTGTACAGGTGATGGATACTTTGGCTACAGACAGAGGGAGTTGTTCAGGTTTTGCCAACATTAGATTTCAACAATGCAAAAGGAGTGAGACACAAAATTTACTTTTTCGCCAATGCATTCAATGCTTCATATTCATGTTAATACTTGTGAGGACGTGTATTAATTTACCATATTTTTGGACTATAAAGTGCACTTAAAATCCTTTTATTTTCTCAGATATCCACTGTGCGGCTTATAACCCGGTGAGCCTAAGGTACGGAATAATTCTGGTTGTACTTACCGACCTCGAAGCAATTTTATTTGGTACATGGTGTAATGACAAGTGTGACCAGCAGATGGCAGTCACACATAAGAGATATGTGCAGACTGCAATATGACGCCAGTAAAAGACACCAAAACTTAAAATTTTCCATTGAGAATATAGAACATTACACACGGCGCTCAAAAATTTGTCAAAATGTCTTAACACGACTTTGGTAAACTAAGAAGCCACACCACTTAATGGATTGTCAGAGCATTACGGCTACCGTGGTCAGACTTACTGTAATTAAACATACGAGTATTAATATGGTGTGTGGACCACAAAATGGCACCTATTAGCAGACATATTACCTGGCGTTTTGTTTCGCAATATTATGCAAAAACAACTTTTTTTACCTTCTGGTACTTGTCGGTGTGTATTTCGATCTGCATACGTCCTGAAAATGTGGGCGCTTCCGCCATTGCAGTCCATGCCGACACCGTAGTCGATAAGCTTCTTCTTTTTCTCTATCTTCTTGTTATGGGACATTCATCCTCCGCTGTTGCCATTTCTAATTTAACGTAGTATAAAGTTCTTAATTATATCTGTCAGTAGACTTGCTATGGAAGTGAGTTTACATAATTCACCCCCAGAACTTTATATATTAGAGTTCCGGTCGGACGTTTTTTCACAGGACACATTTTCGGCGTTGTTGTTGCTTTAGTGAGCCCCGGAAGAGGAGATGCTGCTCCGTTATTGATTGAAGTAAAGTCTGAATGTCATTAAAACAGTTAGCTCCATCTTTTGACACTTCTTCCACTCCCGTCCTTGCACGCTACACCGTTACAACAAAGATGACGGGGAGAAGACGCTGCCGAAGGTGAGCCACGTAAATAAGACCGCCCACAAAACGGTGCATCATCAAGCGACTGTCAGAAACGGACTTGAAGATTATCCGTAAAACATAATCTATGCAACATTTTGACCAAAGATCGCCAGCTACACAAACATCTGTGACCAATTTGATATTAACAAGGATGTAACAAATAAATCTGCTTCGACTAGTGGGTGCGTACACTTTAATACATCTGAATTTTTTCATGCGTTCACAACTTTTCATACATGAGGCCCCTGCCGTTTTTAAGTTAGTATACAGTTGCCAACTTGTGTAGTTTATTTTTACGAGCTTAATTTCAATCATTTGGAAAATGGAGCGAAAAAATCAAGCAAAATCATATTATATGTACCGTATTTTCCGGACTATAAGGCGTACATAAAATCCTTTTTTCTTCTCAAAACTCGACAGTGCGCCTTATAACCCGGTGCGCCTAATGTAAGGAATAATCCTGGTTTAGCTTACCGACCTCAAAGCTATGTTATTTTGTACATGGTGTAATGATAAGTGTGACCGGTAGATGGCAGTCAAACCTAAGAGATATGTGTAGACTGCAAAATGACTCAAGTAAACAACACCAACATTTTATGTGTTCCATTGAAAATAAAGAACATTACACACGGCGCTCAAAAATCTATCAACATGTTTTAGTACGACTATGGTAAGCTATGAAGCCGCACCGCTTGATGTGCTTCAACATACGAGTATTATTATGGTGTTTGTTTAAGGTAAGACATTATCTGGCGTTTTGTTTCGCTATATTATGCAAAAGCAACTTTCCTTACCTTCTGGTAACTGCTGATCTATATTTGGGATCTGCATGAATCCTGAAAAGTTGCGCACATCCGCCTTTGTAGTTTGTGCCGACACCGTAGTCGATAAGCTTCTTCTTTCTCTATCTTCTTGTTATGTGACATTCATCCTCCGCTGTTGCCATTTCTAATATAAAGTAGTGTAAAGTTCTTACTTATATCTGTCAGTAAACTCGCCATGAAAGCGCTAAAACATACCTGTGTAGTGAGTTTACATTATTCACCCAAGGAACTTTAGTTATTAGAGAGTTCCGGTCGGACGTTTTTTTTACGGAACTCATTTCCGGCGGACGAGGAGATGCTGCTCCGTAATTGATTTTAGTAAAGTCTGAATGTCATTAAAACAGTTAGTTCCATCTTTTGACACTTCTTCCACCCCCGTCCTTGCACGCTACACCGCTACAACAAAGATGGCGGGGAGAAGACGCTGTCGAAGGTGAGCCACGTAAATAAGACCGCCCACAAAATGGCGCATCCGGAAGCGACTGTCAGAAAGCGGCTTGAAGATGATCTGTAAAACATAATCTATGCAACATTTTGACAAAAGAACCACCATTACATGTTATTTAGACCACAAGGAAGTGTTTTCAATTTAGAAAATATATTATAATAATATGACTCCTTTAATGCGCCCTATAATCCGGTGCGCTTTATACATGTAAAAATATCGAAAATAGACCATTCATTGGCAGTGCGCCTTATAATCCTGTGCGCCCTATGGTCAGGAAAATATGATAACGTCAATGTAGAAATTTACCAATTATGGCGAACACTAGGACCCAGGTGTCACACCCAGTTGGCCTGAGATGAGGGTGTGGCTTAATAGGTTCAGGGGCGCAATATAGAGGCGCCTTTAGCACTTCATTGATATAATCCTCATGCTGGCAGATCCCGATTAAAGACATGTTTAGAAAAGAGTGTTTACTCAAACTTCCACATTGGTGACATCTGCAACAGCCACACAATCTCCAATATGTCATCAGCCTGATTTGGAAATAATTACCCATGACAAAAATCATATTTTTTTTTACATGGGTACAGCACAAATGTTCTTGCTAATAAAGTTTGTTGGAAAATGTGTCATTAACACTGTTATCCCTTAGGAGTCATAAAGGGGACAATAGGCTTCTGAGGCCGCACTCACCACAATCTGTGTAGATTGATTTGGCTGCGGCGTGAGTAACTCCATTGATTTATTTTCACAGGGCATTGGATTCAGTAGATCATAGCACCTACAACAAGATTGAGTTGACTTGGATTTTCCCCATCAGGTCAAAAAGGCTTGGACCCTAAATGATTTTAATTACTTTTTACTTCTTAAACCATGTATTTAGAGCATATTTTTACATAATACTATTTCACCAGAAAGACCGGTTTCCCCGTATCAGTCTCTTTACTGCTGTTTTACTATGAAAAGCTCTCATTTTTATGATGTTAATGAGGTTTTCGCTCGACTTTCCTCCTATCAGTGTGTTTTATTTAACTCTACTCTGTTCATCATAGTTGTGTGATGAGCAGTTGACTGTAGTGTTGTCCCAATACCAAAATTTAGCACCGGTACTAAAATTATTTTCGTTACTTTGATACTTTTCTAAGGAAAGGGGACCACAAAAAATTGCATTATTGGTTTCATTTTAACAAAAAATCTTAGGGTACATTAAACATATGTTTCTTATTGCAATTTAGTCCTTAAATAAAATAGTGAACATACAAGACAATTTTTCTTGTATTAGTAAGTAAACAAACAAAGGCTCCTAATTTAGCTGCTGACGTATGCAGCAACATATTGTGTCATTCATCATTCTATTATTTTGTCAAAATTATCAAGGACAAGGAGTAAATGATAAATGGGTTATACTTGTATAGCGCTTTTCTACCTTCAAGGTACTCAAAGCGCTTTGACAGTATTTCCACATTCATCCATTCACACACACATTCACACACTGATGGCGGGAGCTGCCATGCAAGGCGCTAACCAGCAGCCATCAGGAGCAAGGGTGAAGTGTCTTACCCAAGGACACAACGGACGTGACTAAGAAGGTAGAAGGTGGGGATTGAACCCCAGTAACCAGCAACACTCCGATTGCTGACCCGGCCACTCTACCAACTTCGCCACGCCGACCGAGTAGAAAATGTATTATTAATGTACTTGTTCATTTACTATAAATATATTTTAAATTATTTTTACCTGTTGTAGTATGACTGCTGTTGTTCTGTTGTATTGTCTTGTTGTAATTATTATTGTAAATTTGTTTGTGCCGCCCTCTTTTTCAGGTCGCTCTTGAAAAATAGATTTGAATCTCAATGAGTTTTTACCTGGTTAAATAAACAAAATTGATTGACTGATACTGTTAATATCTGCTTATTTTCTCTTTTAACATGTTCTATCTACACTTTTGTTAAAATGTAATAATCACTTTTTCTTCTGTTGTTTGGATGCTTTACATTATTTTTGGATGATACCACAAATTTGGGTATTGATCCAATACCAAGTAGTTACAGGATCATTCATTGGTCATATTCAAAATCCTCATGTGTCCAGGGACATATTTCCTGAGTTTATAAACATAATGTACATAAATAAGATGTTGTGATGCCCCAAAATATACACGTAATCATAGTAGTATTGACTAGATACGCTCCTGCACTTGGTATCATTACAGTGGATGTCAGGTGTAGATCCACCAATGGCGTTTGTTTACATTTAGTTATTCCTCGTCCAGCAGGGATGATACTTGTAAGAAACTTACTTTATTTGTCGCAATGGAGGCGAGGATTAGTGATTTAGAAGTAGCTAAAACACTGCCGACTGCGGCTGAACTTTAGCCGCTAGCTAGCTAGCCATGTCTTAAAGCACCTCTTCCTGAGGGTGTTTCAGTGTTATAACGTCACCTTTATCGTTAGTTTTTAAGCCAAAATGCATCCGTTCTCCCTTTTCTGTCTACACCAGGGGTGTCCAAACTTTTTCCACTGAGGGCCGCACACGGAAAAATTAAAGCATGCGGGGCCCATTTTGATATTTTAAATTTTCAAACCATGACAAAATATATGGATTTTGTTTGTTTTTTACCTTAAGGGCTCCCGGTGACCATAAAGGGTCTAAGTCATTAAAATGTTAAAAACAAGTCAAATTATTATTTTTTTATTTATATAACGCTTTCAGTAAATCTGTACAGTATATCAACTTCAGGTTGATACAAATTTTAAAAAAACAAAAAGGTTTTATGCCTTTTCTGTCAAAGACAACTTAGTTTTTTATAATAAAACTGAAATATGCAGTATTTCCCCCACTGCCCAAACATTCAGAAAGCAATGTTTGATGTGAAGTAATTAGAGCCTTAAAAAGATCAGTAATGCAGGACACCATTGATTTTAATTCATTATTATTTTTGAGTAATCACAGTGAAAAGATAAATAAAATCCCATTAAATATATGTGGGATCCAAAAGGTGCCCCGCTCAGAAAGTGATACATTTTTATTATTATTTTTTTTTACTTTCAACACTTTAGTTACAAGCTTAACTTAACTTCAGGTATGTCTGTCGATTTTACGTTTGAACTATTATTTTGTTTGTTTTATGCTCTTTTGTCAAAGAAAATGTTGATGTTTTTGTATGGCAACCACACAATATATGCAATATTTCCAACATAAAACACTTTAAAGTGAAATATTTGAAATAATTGGAGTTAAATAGGTCAATAATTGATTAATAACATTGATTTTTTTTTTTTGGAGCAATGTCAAAAAAAGAAAAAAGAAAGATAGACAAACGAAAAAAAAAGTCTGCATGGTAGCTTTGTGTCAACATTGCAACTTTTTCTAGTTAGATTTCACCTTATTCTACTTTTTTAAATGTTTTTTTAATTTTTGCATTTGCATTTCCAGAATGTGTAGCGGGCCGGTAAACAATTAGCTGCGGGCCGCAAATGGCCCCCGGACCACACTTTGGACACCCCTGGTCTACACACTGTGTCTGTTTGTAAGCACGCCGTGTTTGTGCGCTGCCGAACATGCTCGTCTGCTCGTAAAACCAGCAACGTGAGGGGGGGGGGGGGGGGGGGGGGGTGAACCGGTGCTTTTCAGAGGCGGTATAGTACCGAAAATGATTCATTAGTATCGCGGTACTATACCAATACCGGTATACCATACAACCCTGGTTGACTGTTAACCTAGACCAGTCAGATTCTTGGAGAATCAGTTCGGACTGGTTAAGATTCTACGACAGACGTCTAGGCCTCGTCATGTTCCCCCAGCAGCTTCTGGCCAATTGCAATGCCTCCATCATGGCTGACTGTGGATAAACTCACAGTCCACAACTCTACAGAGTGCTTGCTTGGCCATGACTGCCAATTACCAGCCAAGCAGAGTGCTAATTAAACTTTGATTAAGTTCAGGTTGTTGAGGATATGAAGAGTGGGGCGGTAGAAGGGGTCCCACACGAGATCAAATCGTGTCTGTCAGAGGTAGGCTGTGTGAAATTGAATTGTTGGCCATTACCAACCTTTGACCCCCAAAACTACAGCTCCCTGTTAATGCTGCAGCTGGGAAGAAAATTCAAGGTAGGGTTTGAAAAATAAAGCTGCTGGATATCTGTTGTAGGCTTGCGTCAACACAGGATGAATCTCTCAAGAGATCTGTAAGGCATTGAATATAAAGATATATATTATTTTGTATTGAGCAACATCAGATGTCCAATGTACTGCATGCTATCTTGGCAAACATCCGCCCCCTTCAGCTACGTTCTTTGTGAATTTGACGTAGACCCCAATGGCAAAGGGGGGGGGGGGGGGGGGGGGGGGGGTTTGGTTTAACTAATTCATGGCCTGCACTTGCATATTAATGCAGCACCTTTTCATAGCAAGTGAACATATGCACAGGACTGCTCAGGGTTGTATTTATAATAAACAGGAAGTAGGCGCAGTCAAGTGGAAGGGAGCAAAAGGTAATAAATGGGGGCTGGCAGAAACACACTAATAGCTTTGAAAGACATTTTGGAGGACTTTGGGGTTTTCGGCAGGTTACTTGCAGTAATGTTGATAAAGGGGGATGAATGTTTTTGCAGGTAAAGACAAATTGCTTTGCAGATTAAGCATTCACATAACACCGCGACCGTCAGAGACTTTAAGGACTTTGTGTCACTAAAAACTTATTTCACAAGTTACAGGCTGAGTGCATTTGTGTTCTTTGATAAGATTAACCCCCGGCCAACCCTGAAAGACTCATTATTTCTCTTAGTAGAAACACAGTTTAATCACTTCATCACCTCTTCTGCCTCATCTTGCTACTTGAATCTTGCAGTATGAAAATTGCTTATTTAACCCAACACCTCTCATACCCACTTTTGCACATGATGCACGGCAAACAAAAGAGTGTTACTGTTCCGAAAAAAAAAAAAAAAATCAGGATTCCCCCTGCTAGTACTTCATTAATTCCTACTGGAAATAGACTGAAGAAGAATGCACATTTTTAAGGTTCTTTACATGAAAAAAACAATTTTCTTACCAGTTTTTGTATATCTTGGGTCCCTATTTGTGCCAAAAATGTGAATTCAAAACATGGCGGCATTAACGACATACTTATAGGACATTTTTACCTAGTTTCAAACAAGCCAGGGTTTCCACTACATGTACTTGATCGTGGCGGCCTGCCACGGCAAAATTAAAACCACCACATCCTGAAAATGAAGGTCATTTACATCAAAACAAATAAAAGTAATGTGTGTGAAGATATGTACACAGTGTAAATATTTTGGGGGTTTCTTATCTTTTAATGGCTGTTAAGTAGATGAGACACAGACATCAGCATGCATCTACGTTAGCTTGATTTTTCAACTCATTAAATAAACTACTTACGCCATGTACATAACATGTATGCAACCGTGCCACAGCATACACGTCATTTCCAGGCACTCAACAATCACTATTTCTTAGACAAATATATATATATATATATATATATATATATATATATATATATATATATATATATATATATATATATATATATATATATATATATATATATATATATATATATACATATGTATATATATATATATATATATATATATATATATATATATATATATATATATATATATATATATATATATATATATATATATATATGTATATATATATATATATATATATTTATACACATATACATACAGTATAAATATATATATACAAATATACATACAGTATATATATATATATATATATATATATATATATATATATATATATATATATATATATATATATATATGTATATATATATATATATATATATATATATAAATATATATATATATATATATATATATATATATATATATATATATATATATATGTATATATATACATATATATATGTATATATATATACATATATATATATATATATATATATATATATATATATATATATATATATATATATATATACATATATATATATATATACATATATATATATATATATATATATATATATATATATATATATATATATATATATATATATATATATATATATATATATGTATATATATACATATATACATATATATATATATATATATATATATATATATATATACTGTATGTATATTTGTGTCTTAATGAAATATATATATATATATATATATATATATATATATATATATATATATATATATATATATATATATATATACATATATATATATATATATATATATATATATATATATATATATATATATATATATATATATATATATATATACTGTATGTATATTTGTGTCTCAATGAAATTAAACAATGGATGTCCGCTAACTTTTTGCAACTCAACGCTAAGAAAACGGAAATGCTGATTATCGGTCCTGCTAGACACCAACATCTATTTAATAATACCACCTTAACATTTGACAACCAAACAATTACACAAGGCGACTCGGTAAAGAATCTGGGTATTATCTTCGACCCAACTCTCTCGTTTGAGTCACACATTAAGAGTGTTACTAAAACGGCCTTCTTTCATCTCCGTAATATCGCTAAAATTCGTTCCATCTTGTCCACTAGCGACGCTGAGATCATTATTCATGCGTTCGTTACGTCTCGTCTCGATTACTGTAACGTATTATTTTCGGGTCTCCCTATGTCTAGCATTAAAAGATTACAGTTGGTACAAAATGCGGCTGCAAGGCTTTTGACAAAAACAAGAAAGTTTGATCATATTACGCCTATACTGGCTCACCTGCACTGGCTTCCTGTGCACTTAAGATGCGACTTTAAGGTTTTACTACTTACGTATAAAATACTACACGGTTTAGCTCCAGCCTATCTCGCCGATTGTATTGTACCATATGTCCCGACAAGAAATCTGCGTTCAAAGAACTCCGGCTTATTAGTGATTCCCAGAGCCAAAAAAAAGTCTGCGGGCTATAGAGCGTTTTCTATTCGGGCTCCAGTACTCTGGAATGCCCTCCCGGTAACAGTTAGAGATGCTACCTCAGTAGAAGCATTTAAAGGCCTACTGAAATGAATTTTTTTTATTAAAACGGGGATAGCAGATCTATTCTATGTGTCATACTTGATCATTTCGCGATATTGCCATATTTTTGCTGAAAGGATTTAGTATAGAACAAAGACGATAAAGATTGCAACTTTTGGTATCTGATGAAAAAAAGGCTTGCCCCTACCGGAAGTAGCGTGACGTAGTCAGTTGAACATATACGCAAAGTTCCCTATTGTTTACAATGATGGCCGCATGAAGTGAGAGAGATTCGGACCGAGAAAGCGACAATTTCCCCATTAATTTGAGCGAGGATGAAAGATTTGTGGATGAGTAAAGTGCAAGTGAAGGACTAGTGGGGAGTTGAAGCTATTCAGATAGGGAAGATGCTGTGAGAGCCGGGGGTGACCTGATATTCAGCTGGTAATGACTACAACAGTAAATAAACACAAGACATATATATACTCTATTAGCCACAACACAACCAGGCTTATATTTAATATGCCACAAATGAATCCTGCATAAAAACACCTGCGTGTTTGTTACGCTAGCTCCTAGCTCCTCTGCTAGCTCCTAGCTCCATAGAACACGCCAATACAATTCAAACACCTGATCAACACACACACAATCACTCAGCCCAAAAGACCGTTCACCTAACCCAAGGTTCATGAAGCTTATATATTTTAAAAAAGTTACGTACATACGCAAAAAAAAGTTGCGCACATACGGTCAAGCGATCAAATGTTTAGAAGCCAAAGCTGCATACTCACAGTAGCACGTCTGCGTCTTTGTCATCCAAATCAAAGTAATCCTGGTAAGAGTCTGTGTTGTCCCAGTTCTCTACAGGCGTCCGTGTATCGAAGTCAAAAGTCCTCCTGGTTAGAGTCTCTGTTATCCGAGTTCTTCCATCTTGACTGCATCTTCCGGGAATGTAAACAAAGAAGCGCCGGCTGTGTACTGTTGTTGCTGACTACGTTCGAAAAATACGTCCATTTCGCACCGACAACTTTCTTCTTTGTTTGCTCAGCTTCCTTCTCCATAATGCAATGAACATGATTGCAACAGATTCACGAACACAGATGTCCAGAATACTGTGGAATTATGAAATGAAAACAGAGCTTTTTCGTATTGGCTTCAATGTGGAAGGCATACCCGTGTTCGCCGGGCCACGTCACGCGCATACGTCATCCTCAGAGGCGTTTCGAACCGGAAGTTTAGCGGCAAATTTAAAATGTCACTTTATAAGTTAACCCGGCCGTATTGGCATGTGTTATAATGTTAAGATTTCATCATTGATATATAAACTATCAGACTGCGTGGTCGGTAGTAGTGGGTTTCAGTAGGCCTTTAAGTCCCATCTTAAAACTCATTTGTATAATCTAGCCTTTAAATAGACCCCCCTTTTTTAGACCAGTTGATCTGCCGTTTCTTTGCTTCTCTCCTCTTCTCCCCTGTCCCTTGCGAGGGGGAGTTGCATAGGTCCGGTGGCCATGGATGAAGTGCTGGCTGTCCAGAGTCGGGACCCCGGGTGGACCACTAGCCTGTGCATCGGTTGGGGACATCTCTGCGCTGCTGACCCGTCTCCGCTCGGGATGGTTTCCTGTTGACCCCGCTGTGGACTGGACTCTCGCTGATGTGTTGGATCCACTGTGGACTGGACTTTCACAATTTTATGTCAGACCCACTCGACATCCATTGCTTTCGGTCTCCCCTAGAGGGGGGGGGGGGGTTACCCACATATGCGGTCCTCTCCAAGGTTTCTCATAGTCATTCACCGACGTCCCACTGGGGTGAGTTTTTCCTTGCCCGTATGTGGGCTCTGTACCGAGGATGTCGTTGTGGCTTGTGCAGCCCTTTGAGACGCTTGTGATTTGGGGCTATATAAATAAACATTGATTGATTGATTGATTGATATATATATATATATATATATATATATATATATATATACACACATATACATTTATGTACATATATACACTTATACATATATATACTGTATATATATATTAGAGATGCACGGTTTGCGGATAATCCGCGGGTCGGGCGGATGCATCACGAAAAAAATAGATTTTTAATAGATTTGGGCGGGTGGCGGTTGAACCAATTCGGAAATATATATACATAGTTAAATATTGTCACCCACATACGAAAAACCAGCAGCACTCTTTGAAACAGGCAATTATTCATCAGGCACTGCTGCAGCTGTTACGCCAAATTTATTCCCCCCTTCAAAAACCTTCCCCCCATTTACTTCCGGGGCTGCGTCCAATAAAGTCACAAAGTTGCCGGGGGTCCTTAACCGGCACATGACTGTCCTGTTTCGCGCCTGTACAAAAAAAAAAAAAAAGATTTCTTCAGATTCCAGCAGCTGTCAAAGACAAAGTATCCTTCCAGCGACGGGCAGTCAAAGCCGAAGTGCTATCGATCGCTGTCAATGACGTAAGAGAAAACCACGGAAGTAAATGGGGGGAGGGGGGGTTGTAGGGGGAAGAAATTTGGCGTGACACAGCACACCACAACACAACAGAAGAAGAAGAAAAAAATAAAAAGATGGCAACGCCGGCAGCAAACGTGGTACGCGACAAACTAAAAAAGGGAATACTAAAGACCAGGGAAAAAAAATAACAATAATAATCAACACTTTCTTAATGGAAATGACAATAATATTATAATAATGATAAATAATATTATCACGCTTTAATATCTCTTAGCCTCTAATGCGCGGCCAAGAGATATTAATGCGTGGCACGCATTGAATGTCTCTGCTGCATTTGATCAGTCTCCTTTCTTTAACAAGCAAAAGCTTTCTAACCTCACTAATGCCTTGCATCTTCAATATTAGATATATAAAAACGGGTGGATGGCGGGTGGCGGGCGGTTGTGGTTTTGATAAAATGTTAGTTCGGGTGGATGGCGGGTGGATGACGACTTTTGTTATGCGGTTGCGGATGAAATAATTGCCTATCAGCGCATCTCTAATATATATACATATATACATATGTATATATATATATATATATATACATATATATATATATATATGTATATATATATATATATATATATATATATATATATATATATATATATATATATATATATATATATATATATATACACACACACCCACATATATGTATGTGTGGGAAAAAATCACAAGACTATTTCATCTCTACAGGCCTGTTTCATGAGGGTTTCCTCAATCTCCTGATGATTGAGGAAACCCTCATGAAACAGGCCTGTAGAGATGAAATAGTCTTATGATTTTTTCCCACACATACATATTACGCTCTACCACGGTATCGAGCACTATTTTATTTTATTTTTTTGGATAATCCAATCAAGACATATATATATATATATATATATATATATATATATATATATATATATATATATATATATATATATATATATATATATATATACACAGTTATGTTCATAATAATAGCAGTGTGTTTAAAAAGGTGAGTAAACCTCAAAATTCTTCAAATAAATTGTATTTTAATGAACACAAATGCATTGGGGACACTGCACATTCTATTTCAAAGCCAGAAAATTGGAAAAAAGTAATTTAATTTGACAATATTTTACAGAAAGTCAAGAAATATAAAACAAAAAAATAGCAGTGTTGGCATCTTTCTTTACAAAACTCAAATGTACTGTATAAACTAAGAAAGGCTTGCAGATTAAACTTTCCTTAGAATAATTAACTATAATTTAGTTGCATAACCAGGGTTTCTGATAACTGCTTCACATCTGTGGCACATGGAGTCGACAGGTATTGCAGCCCAGGACAATTGTACTACGTTCCACAATTCCTCTGCATTTTTTTGGTTTTGCCTCATGAACAGAATTCTTTATGTCAGCCCACAAGTTTTCAATGGGATTAAGGTTTGGGGATTGTGCTGGCCACTCCATTACTTGAATTCTGTTTGTCTGGAACCATGATTTTGCTCGCTTGCTGGTGTGTTTGGGGTCATTGTCTTGTTGAAACACCCATTTCAAGGGCATTTCCTCTTCAGCATACGGCAACATGACTTCTTCCAGTATTCTGATGTACTCAAACTGATCCATGATCTCTGGTACGCGATAAATAGGACCAACACGACAGTATGAGAAACATCCCCATATCATGATGCTTGCACCACCATGCTTAACCAACTTCACCGTGTACTGGGGCTTGAATTCAGAGTTTGCAGGACATCTGACAAACTGTCTGTGGCCCTTACACCCAAAAAGAACAATCTTACTCTCATCAGTCCTCAAATATTACACCATTTCTTTTCAGGCCAGTCAATGTGTTCTTTGGCAAATTGTAACCACTTCAGCACACGTCTTTTTTTTAACAATGGGACTTTGCGAGGGCTTCTTGCTGGTAGCTTGGCTTCACATAGACGTGGTCTGATTGTTACAGTACTCACAGGCCATCTTAGATCTTCTTTCATCCTCTTGGAGCTGATCATTGCCTGAGCCTTTGCCATTTTGGTTATTCTCCGATTCATTCCAATAGTCGTTTTTCTATTTCTGCCTCACCTTTTTGGTTTTGGCTTACATTTTAAAGCGTTTGATATCATTTTAGCTGAACAGTCTATCATTTTCTGCACTTCTTTATAGGTTTTCCCCTCTTTTATTAAATTCTTAATCAAAGAACGCTCTTCTTCTGAACAGTGTCTTCAACGACCCATTTTACTCTGTTTTTCCAAGGACAAATGCACAGCCAGCATATGCAGCGTCAGTTGCCTTGATCCTAAAATAAGGGACACTTGTTTAACATATTTTTTTACACATAATCAATGATGGAACACAGCACTGCTATTTTTTTGTACACGCCCCTTACAGTAAATGATTCAGTTTCACAGAATCAGCAGCATGCACATCATGCCTGTTGGGTTTGTTGGTTTTCTATACCTTTACTAAACCTTCTAGAAACTTACTTGCAGTGTAGAAGTTGAAATTCTAACAAAAACTGTGATTTATCTTGCTAGTGATGTGGGACTACTATTATTTTGAACACAACTGTATATATATCTAAGTCTTTATGCAACACACCATGCACACTCACAAGTTTGCAGCTAACATTTTTAACAATATCCAACTTTATTGGCATTTACTGTCATTAATCATCTGTCATGTTTCCTTCTTCCGCAGTGAGAAAGATGCACTGAGAGGCAGAGTTGTGGGAGCGGCTTTGCAGCTGAGAGGCCTCGGATTCATCTTTACACTTGGCAAAAGATTTTCATTTAACATTTAGGTTTAGATTTAACATTTAGATAGAGATTCAAGATTTAGATTTACGATTTAGACTTAACATTTAGATTTGGATTTGAAATGTACATTTTATTTAACATCCATATTTAGATTTAACATTTCAATATAGCATTCAAAGTCGATATTTTTCAATATATGTAAACTTAAATAACTTAAATATGATGAAAATGAGCTAAATGTGAGAAATATATCTGCTAAAAAAGTGTGACTGAATTTTTACATTCAGTACCCCACAGTCGTCCTCTGGTTGCAGAGCAGGTAACTTGGCTTGTGGCATTTTTGAGCAGATACACTTTTTTGTAAAATGTTTGCCTATTATTCACAATCCTTATTTAACACAAGCACTTTTTTATGCATTCTAAGTAGTAAATACATGCGATCAAAAGTCTGCTTACAATGGAGCCTCTGTTTTGCCTAAAAATAGCCTTAAAAAATCATCCAAACACCTCCATCAAGGTTTTATATACACACTGTAAGTATTCATGCAATGTAGTAACACGCACATTTATAATAACATATTATTTACATATTTTGCTCACTTTAAGCACAGGGCGATACATTCATTTAAAAGAACGCATCACAACGCTCGCTTTTCCTTCGACAACATCACTGATTACTACTTACTGCAGATTTCATAGTGAGACAACATGTCAATATATTGCATGATGTTCTTTTTGTTGCAGTTCCTGATTTCTGGGTCACGGGGCCTGTTCACCTGCATGCACACCTGATGCTCATTTTCTCTTGACTACTTAAGCTCTCCAGTCCTTTCACTTGACATCAGTAAATTTCCTGATGTTTCACCCCTCCAGTCGTGTACATCGTAGTGTTAATTGTTATTCTCCACACCTAAAGTGTGCATCCTTAGTTATTTTTCCTCACTCCTTTTTGAGTGTTATTTTTGTAATAATTCCTATTTAGTTTTTCTGCTATGCGTTGGGGTCCCACTCCAGCTAAGCCGATCGTGACAGAATCTATTGGCCAACATGGACCCTGCAGAGAAAAAAACGCCTCCACTTTGCGCTCCTTGGCTTTGGACAGACTCTTGACAATCACGACCAACAGCAGCGTGATTTGACGGCCGCATTGCTATCTGCCAATGCCGACACCCTCAGCAAGTGTCGATCAGACGAGCACTGTGACTCATCTGGAGGGAGCTTACAGCGGGACGGGGACCTTCCCACCAGCGGCTATACCTACCATTCCTTGGAACTATCCCTCTTTAATTACTGATTGAATTAGCATTCCTTTTGACGGTAGAGAACGCTAAGGAGGATAGCCGATATCGCCCTTCTTCGCCTAATGGAGCAATATTGGTAGCGGCAGGAGTCGATCCTGTAATCGTTCCTGCCATAACCACTACTCTTTAGCCTAAAGACGCAGTGCCAATGCAGCTCGGAGAACAAGTCACTGCTGCTGAGCGAGCTCATCAAGGAAGATGCCTACTTCTAAGTACACACAAGCTCCTAGCCCTGCAAAGAGACTTAAACTTTCAGGGACTTTGTCGGAGGGGAAGCAGTGTCACCCAAGTGAGACAATAGCTTTACAGTTATTGGGTAATCACTATGAAGCGATACACTTCTTTATCCTTCGATGTCAGTCTATACCCACTGGATTAGGTCTGCCATGGCTGTAACTTCATTATCTCAGTATTGATTGGGGTAGGACCACCATTTTGGATTGGAGCATCTTTTGCCACGCTAACTGTTTGTGTTCTGTTGTTCCCATGACGGCCATGTTAATGAAATCATTAATCTGTTGGGAGTACTGGCCTCAAACAGGCATTTAGTAAAGATCAGGCTCAGTCCTTTCCCTCACATCGTTTTATAACTGTTCCTTTAAACTCGTCTTGGGGGTGGTGTTTCCTGTGGCTCGATTTTATAATGCGTCATGGCCAGAACAGTCCGCATTAACCGACTATATTTCCTCGTCTCTCTTTTGACCCTCTTCTTCTCCATTGGGGGCAGTCTTTTTTTCCTCTGAAAAAATATTAGTATTTGCGGCCCTGTATTGACTATTGTGGTTTATAAAGACATAACTGTGAAGAATATCCATCCTTTGTCACTTTTGGATTCAGAATTTACTTCTTTATCTTCTGCCACTATTTTCACTAAATTAGACTCACGCGATGCTTATCACAGTCAGAATTAAGGAGTGGGATGAATGGAGGACCGCCTTTAACACCCCAATACGGCATTTTGAATTATAAGCCTGCTGTTTTCTAAAATTGAATTAATGGTGCCCTCAGGAATATGATCATCAGTTTTGCTTTGTGTACTTAATGACATTCTTATCTTTTCCAAAAATCTCCAGTAACATGTCCGCCGCGTTTGTCTCGTCTTACGGCGGTTATTGGAGAATAGGCTACATGTCAAAACGGAAAAGTGTGAATTTCACTTGCCATCTGTGTCTCAGTCATACTCAATGTGGTTAACCGGTTTTCTAAGTCAACACACTTCATTCCCCTGTCCAAATAACCTAGTTCTCCCAGCTAGTTGCCTCCATCGACACACAAGCCAAGTGATCCACCGCTAAGAGTTGTCATAGCGTTCAGGTTGGGTTGCTACATCCCGTAGTTGACTGCACAACTCCTGGTTAAGCACATTTTCCGCATACATGGTTTCCCTCAGGACCTGGTCTCGGACAGGGGATCTCAATTCCCTTCCCAGGTTTGGGAGGCTTTTTGCAAGGCATTGGGAGCCACCCGGAGACTTTTATCTGGTTATCATCCCCAGACCCTCGGTCAGACGGAGAGGGCTAACCAGGACCTGGAGGCAGCTCTTCGCTGTGTGTGCGACCGACACCCTTCGTCCTGGTCCTCCCACCTACCTTGGGTAGAGTAAGATCATAATTTCCTCACCTCCTCGGCCATAGGTATGTCTACTTTTAAAGTTGGCTATGGTTATCAACCGCCTCTCTTCCCTCCTCAGGAGTCGGAGATCTCTATCCCATCCATCCACCAGCATATCTGCCGTGGTCATCAGGTGTGGTGGTATGCTAGAGTGAATTTGTCCCGGACGGCTGCCTGGAACCGTAGGCTGGCGAATCTCCACAGGATTCCCTCACCAACTTATCAACCTGGATACCAAGAGGTATGGCTGTCGTCTTGGGACTTACCATTGGCTGGCTCCTTAAGGATGCATTCTTCCAGGTTTGTGGGGCCCCTCAAGATCACCAGGATCATTTAACTCTAGCTTTGTCCACGTCTCCATTCTCAAGCCGATCTCCACCAGTCTGCTGTGCCCTCCGTCAATGCCTCCTCCCTGCATGATGGATGGTCACCCAGTTTACACTGTGAAGACCATGTTAGAATCCAGAAGGCAGGGCAGGGGTGTTCAGTATCTGGTTGACTGGGTGGGCTAAGGTCCTGAAGAACACTCATGGGTCTCCAGCTGTTGTATTCAGCTCCTGTATCTATAGTCTGCTGACGTCACATTTGAACAAAATTCCAAACGGACCTTTTGGAGGAAGTAAGATGGAATGCAAGATTGTTTTATAATTATCTCTGCAATGCCTCCACGGTTTAGGACTTATACAGATCCCAAATACACATAAGCATGCGCCACCAGGTAAAAAAAGTTTTTCTTTTTTCAAATTGGGCCGTTTTAACTGACGTTTTGTTGTCCTGAAAAACACTCTTGGTGTTATGTGATTGTCTTCTTGTACCATAGGCAGAACAAACAGGGACGTAAAAATAGCATCAATAATTGAAATACCTAGAGCTACGAAGTAATATATTAAATATGCAAATTAAGCTGTTAAAACTATCATCCTGGAATAATGTGTTTTTAGCTCTGACCCACATCCATGAAACTGTGAGGCATCTTAATATATTCAAAGACACACCAATGTTTGGAGACATAATTTTTATCTCATACTTACTTGGCACTTTTGCATTTTTCAATATACAGCCATCACTTTTAGAGAGACTATGCTCAGTGAACACAATGAGAGACTTCTCATTCACTTGCTACTTGTGCATCTATCTCGTCTAAAAACACAAGCTGTTCCTGCAGGAAGGCTGCCATGCAGAAAATAAGTGTGCCAGCGTAATTATTCGTGCTCTCGCTAAAAAAGTTTCAGAAGCGCTGCAGAATTAACCCACCAACATACTTTTATGGGTACATGCTGATGATGTCCCCACTGTGAAGCACTCGCCATACTGTTTTATGAAAACATACATTTGATGGAGGTAAAATTGTTCATTTTTAGTTCCCTTAACATTTGGCACACATTAGAATATGAATATCACTGGTACTTATTTCAGTTTTCATTGCCTCGATTGCCTTTTGATTCTTGAGAAACTCATGTTTGTTATGCAACGTCTCCTTAAGACCATTTGAGGGATTAAATAAGGTATTAGGCCACGCTATATCAAATGTTGCCTATTTTGTGGAAATATAAAAAAAAAAAAAAATGAAAGGAGGGGTGTAAGGGTTTATGAAACTGCAGCAAGGGAGGGTAGAGGCTGTGATTACCCCAGCTGGCGCAGTCTGCTGGGAGCAGGTAGTGTATTTGGGTCAGCACATTGCATCATCAGCATTTTTTCCCAAGCCGCCTGAGCAAATGGAGAGGGAGCCAAGACGCTCAAGGAGCTGCATTATTAAGAGCTTCTGCCTCTGCACTGAACTTGTCCACAACACTCAGCTCTCCCACACACTGTACTGTACATACATACAGTAGACTGATACACTGATTTGAGAAGTCGTCACGAGTTCCACATTTTGTGGATAAACTGATTCCTCAAAAACGTTCACATTTCAATTGAACTGCTTGCAAATCGGGGATCACACTCTCTCAAGAGCATACCTGCCAACATTTGCATTTCAAAATATAGGAAGTTAACCTGAAAATATGCTTAAAATAACAGAGTTGGTCATCACAAATTGCAGTAAAATCAATAATTAAAAAAAAATGAAATAAGCCATTTATGGGGCTTGAACTGATGTCTCTTGTATCATAAAAGTGTCACTAACCATCGCATCATTCACTCTGACATGTATATGGAGTAGTTAGAGGACATCGTGTGCCATCCTAGTGAGACTCTTACTTGTGTAAATGAAAATAAAAACCCAATTATAGGCTTTTATGGTTGAGACATTTTTCAAACTGGCTCACATAATTACTTCCTCTCTGTCACAGAAAGCATGACGAAATGTGACCAGCTGTGTGTCCCTTTTCAGTTAAAGATAATAAGTCTCTTATTCGTCAAGATACAGTCGTGGTCAAACGTTTACATACACTTGTAAAGAACATAATGTCATGGCTGTCTTGTGTTTCCAATAAATTCTCCAACTCTTATTTTTTTCTGATAGAGTGATTGGAGCACATACTTGTTGGTCACAAAAAACATTCATGAAGTTTGGTTCTTTTATGAATGTATTATGGGTCTACTGAAAATGTGACCAAATCTGCTGGGTCAAAAGTATACATACAGCAATGCTAATATTTGGTTACATGTCCCTTGGCAAGTTTCACTGCAATACGGCACTTTTGGTAGCCATCCACAAGCTTCTGGCAAGTTTGTGGCTGAATTTTGGACCACTCCTCTTGACAAAATTGGTGCAGTTCAGCTACATTTGTTGGTTTTCTGACATGGCCTTGTTTCTTCAGCATTGTCCACACGTTTAAGTCAGGACTTTGGGAAGACCATTCTAAAACCTTCATTCTAGTCTGATTTAGCCATTTCTTTACCACTTTTGACGTGTGTTTTGGGTCATTGTCCTGTTGGAACACCCAACTGCGCCCAAGACCCAACCTCCGGGCTGATGATTTTAGGTTGTCCTGAAGAATTTGTAGGTAATCCTCCTTTTTCATTGTCCCATTTACTCTCTGTAACGCACCAGTTCCATTGGCAGCAAAACAGGTCCAGAGCATAATAATACCACCACCATGCTTGAAGGTAGGGATGGTGTTCCTGGGATTAAAGGCCTCACCTTTTCTCCTCCAAACATATTGCTGGGTACTGTGGGCAAACAGTTACATTTTTGTTTCATCTGACCACAGAATTTTCCCCCAGAAGGTCTTATTTTTGTCCATGTGAGACAGCCATGACATTATGTTCTTTACAAGTGTATCATGGTCGTGGTCAACTTTAGATCACGACTGTATTTCCATATAATTTGGATTTTTGGCAGAAATGTCTTAATGTCCATCCATTTCTCTCTTGTTGTTGATTTGATTGACTCGCCGCACTGCTGCCACAAGAGAGAGTTGCCGGGGACTGATATGAGGCTTGACCTGATCACTATAGCACTGGCAGTACTGGTGCAGATTTTTTGAGCAAAAAAATGGAAACGACGCCGGAAAAGGACAAAAAAAATCGGGATTTCCTGTTATGTTCAAGATCAGTGTTCTTCAACGGCATATGCTGAGATAGGGGGTCGTGAAATTGTTGGGTGAGTTTACTTTTTATTTATTTTCGCTGCAATTATTTTTTGACAAAGTCAATGTCTTTAAATACACTATCATTAATCCAATGAAAAGGAACAGGTTTAAAACACAATTTTACACAGGATTTAAAAATAGAGGCTGTGTAAGGGTCCTTGGTCTGGAAAACGTTAAATAATCTAAACGGTTAGTCCAACAGCAGACCTGTGACAAAGTCTACACGAGGTTAGTCGACACAGAGTAGTTCATTTTGATTGTTATTTTGTTCGAGGAAAACAACACTCAGTAGAGTTGGGTTTTTTATATGTAGCGCATTTTAACAAAACACCAGCTATTGACTTGTAATGTCGTAAATACGCTTGTACGTAGCACACACGCACGTATTCAGCCCAAAAGTGTCTTGGTCTTAAAGTGTCCAAGTATATGAACATACAAATATAAAGTGCATCCGTAAAGTATTCACACGCTTCACTTTTTCCACATCTTGTTAAGTTACAGCTTTATTTTGTCCTCAAAATACTCCACGATGACGGTGAGAAAAAGTTTATTTTAGAGCTTTTTGCAAATGTATTAAAAAACTTGAAAATCACATGTAAATAAGTATTTACGGCCTTTGCTCAATTATTTATTGATGCACCTTTGGCAGCAATCACATCCTGAAGTCTTTTTGATGGCTTATCAGAGATTCACTGCAGTCCGCTGTCCCCCCGAGAAGGTCTGGTCAGATCCTTTTGTTGGCGCAAAACCGTTGCTAGAAGACCTGTATGTTTATTTGCGTGGTCAAAATATTGCAGGCTTGAACACATACGTAAATGACCATGGAACAGCCTGGATGTGGAAAGTTCTCCCTGCTGACTCCCCACATCAAACTGGTGCCGCTGAAGCTGCAGTGAAAGTTGTAAAGAGGGCTCATCGGGGTCTGGGAAAGTCATCCGATTTCAATGAGTTTCTCACAACGCTTCAACTTACTGCACATCTGGCAATTGAGTGGCCTATTGACGCAAGGTTCCAGATCCGGGATCTGACACCAAATGCGCTTCTCCTTGGTCAAGTATCACAAGGCTGGGATTTCAAGACCTTCAGTTTCAGCAACTACCTTTACAAGTGTCTTCAGGAGATCCAAACCCAATTCAACTCCATTTGGAGAGCCTGGTAGTAACTGGCTGTCCCAAGTCTCTTCATCAGACAGCGGAGAGGAATGATGCTGTAGGTGATGCTGTCTGGCTTTGTGATCAGAATGCATTTAGACTTGGAAAAGTCATCACGGTTTTCCCAGACTACAAGGGCATCACCAAGGGATGTAAATGTCATAGTCTGACCCGGATCTTGATTCCCTGTCTCTAAACCCAAATCGGGGGCTCAAGGCCAAAGGTCCAGTGGTCATAAAGGGGTCTCCACTGACACTGTTTTGCAAAGGGATGTCAGACATATTGTTGTGCTCCTCCCAGTGGAAGACCAGAGTGTTCTGAACTCTGCACTGTGATGTCAAGTTTGCCTCGCAGTTGTGCACGCTTTCCATGATGACACGGAGCGCTTGAGTGGGAGGTGTTGCGGTAAACTGCCTGGTGCCAGTGTGCAGGACATGGCACCAGGTGAATATAATCAAAATCACCAGGTAAAGTAGATCCCAAGAGCATGAGATGGCTTTATATTGGAGCTGCTTTGTGCACCGCAATGAAGGGAAGACAAGGAAGACAAATGTTTTGCTGCTTTGGACAAATAACTGCACAGAAAACGTATTAGAGGACCAAAGAGCACATGTTCCGTTTAGTGGTGTTGTGAGTTTATTTGTATATAAATGTAAGATGAATTAGTAATGTACTGTTAGTGTAACTAGGGATGATACTCGAAACCGGTTTTCCCGGTTGTTTGATAAGAAAAGAACCGAGTCCTCGGACTCGAATCCCTTTTTGAGAACCGGTACCCGTTATCGAGACCACTATAGTAAAGAAAAAGAGTGGAATCCCGTCCCGACCAGAAATGCTCCGTGGGACATCACAAGAAATGACGTCATGTAGCTCAGTCATTAGGCGCAGATAGGGAAAGCAGGAAAACAATGGACGGGAAAAAGCGCTCCAAGGTGTAATAAAGTTCGAAACAAAAGGTATAATCCAACAAATAACTTTACTGAGAGATTTTAGCAGGGTAAAAACACATGACGAACACTTTTACGACCAACCGGAAACATAGCAACCAGGCCAGCAACGCACCTCCTTTACGGCAGCTGTCGCAACGTTCTTAAAGCAACCGCAGCACATACATATATATACAACATATCTCCCTTTTTTAACTTTTGTTTTTCTTTCCTTGTAAACAAAACAAAATCACACTGTATATGTGTTGTCTGTCTAATTATAAATAATGCAGACGAGGCGTGTTGGCTGAGTTCTTGACGTTTACTTTCACAGCGTGGCAACATGCAACACTTTTCAGGGTGACCGCGCATGCTCGTAACTCCCGTTGCATGCTGGGTAGTGTAGTTGTTATATTATCTAGCTCATAACATATTTCCCCCATAAAGAAATAATGTTAACTCAATAAAGTGTATTTCTTTTTTTAGCTTTAACTTTTCATTTTTTAGCATTGTAACCACATTTGCAAACAACTTTTCTCTTCATAGAATTTTCTTTCAATAAAGAAATAAAGTGCAAAAATGTCAAAGCATCATAACAAACAGTTATGTCAAATAGCAGCAGAAGTGCACTTTTTGGAGAGCTGTATTATTTTCAGTTTTGTGCCCAAGGGACTGATTTTATTTAACACTATATTATTATTTGTACACCTATAGTGATCACAGAGACAGGTTGTTTTTGTGTTACTGTATATATTTGTTTCTCTGAAAAATCCCACTTAATATTCTTTGGGTAACAACAGTCAATATTTATTTATTTTATTTAATTTTTTTAGGTGGGTAACAGTCAATATTTATTTATTTATTAGATTTTATTTTTTTATTATATAATAAAAGTGAGCTTTTGTTAAACCAAATATTGTGTGATTTTTTCCATATACAACAACCTATCTGGACTCGATAAGAGAATCGATAAGTAATCGGTTCGATAAGAGGATTCGACAATAGGCTCAAACTCGATAATTCCTTATCAAACATCATCCCTAAGTGTAACTCATCTTAAATATAGTGGAAGCTAAATTACTTTGGACTATTTTGTTTGCTTTTGTGTAAATTACCATTGGTGTATATCAGGTGTTTTGTTTGTCTAATATAAATGTATATATATAGGCTCCCACAGCCCCTGCGACACCGAGAGGGACAAGCGGTAGAACACGGATGGATGGATACAATTAGGAAATTGTGCTAAATGGGGTTTTGCAATACTGCTACTGGCCATGAGGTAGCACTTGTCTTCAACCCAATGCTAAGTGTTAGTTGATGTTATCACGTCTATTTCAATCAAGGGTTTTAACCAGTGATGGGCAAGCTACTTGGAAAATGTAGTATGCTAAGATACAAGTTGCTCTCGATTAAATGTAACAGGAGAAGCTATCCCCGGAGAATTGTAGCAAGCTACACTACAAGCTACAAGGCAAAAGTAGTTTGCTACTCCGCAGCTACATTTAACAACATTTTTATCTACGGGCCCACATGTATAGTATCAATGTTCATGTCCATTACTATTAACTATCTGTCATTTAGCTGGGGACACCCTACAACTACCTCAAAATAAAAGGCCATTTATTTTGTTGGCCTTTTCTTTGGCCCACCCTTTAAATGTTATCCATAGTCTCTGCCTACAGTAAAAAAACAGCATATTGACCAAAAAACTATGACTGGTGTGTTGTTTGGGAACAGTTGGTAATGGTTATGTGCAGTAAAACTTTTCATAAACTCAACTCACCTTGATGTGTGTTCCTAAATATGTGTTGGATGTCTTAGATCATGGGTGTCAAACTCTGGCCCGCCGTGTAATTTCATTTGGCCCTTGAGGCAATATCAAATTAACATTAGAGTTGGCCCGCCGGTATATACAGCGGCAGTGCCGCTGTAACACCGCATTCACCGCTAATACTCATACTTGCCAACCCTCCCGATTTTCAGTGCCCCTCTCAAAAGTCTCCGGGGGCAACCATTCTCCCGAATTTCTCCCGATTTCCACCCGGACAACAATATTGGGGGTGTGCCTTAAAGGCACTGCCTTTTGCGTCCTCTACAACCTGTCGTCGCGTCTGCTTTTCCTCCATACAAACAGCGTGCCGGCCCCTGTCACATGATATATGCGGCTTCTACACACACATAAGTGAATGCAAGGCATACTTGATCAACAGCCATACAGGTCACACTGAGGGTGGCCGCATAAACAACTTTAACACTGTTAGAAATATGCGCCACACTGTAAAACCACACCAAACAAGAATGACAAACACATTTCGGGAGAACATCCGCACCGTAACACAACATAAACACAACAGAACAAATACCCAGAACCCCTTGCAGCACTAACTCTTTTCCGGGACGCTACAATATACACCCCCCGCTACCACCAAACCCCGCCCCCCCCCCCCCAACGCCGCCCACCTGAGCCCCGACATTTTTGAACTAGCATCCCAGAAAAGATGGCAGGTATCTTGGGCACATCAGATTAGATCAGTGTGTCGCAAACTGAGCAGTAAAAAGGCCTGAATGGTTGGTTTATTCATTGTAATTTTATTTTCAAATGTATTAGCCTGTGGAAAAAGTTAATGAGCAGCATCGCCTCATCCGTGGCTCAATACTGCAACAACAACGCAAGGAATGTGTCCCGTGAAAAAACGTCCAACGGGAACTCTCTAATAACTAAAGTTCCTTGGGTGAATAATGTGAACTCACTACACCGGTATGTTTTAGCGCTTTCATGGCGAGTTTACTGACAAATATAAATAAGAAATTTAAAGGATGGATGGAGGATGGATGTCCCATAACAAGAAGATAGAGAAAAAGAAGAAGCTTATCGAAAATGGACTACAAAGGCGGACACGCACATATTTTTAGGACTTATGCAGATCCCAAATACAGATCAGCAGGTACCAAAAGGTAAGAAAAGTTTATTTTGCATAATATTGTGAAACAAAACGCCAAATAATATGTCTTACCTTATACACACACCATAATACTCATATGTTGAAGCCCAGTACAATCCATCAAGCAGTGCGGCTTCATAGCTTGCCAAAGTCGTACTAAAACATTTTGATAGATTTTTGAGCGTCGTGTGTAATGTTCTATAGTTTCAATGGAACATATACAATTGTGCTGTTTACTTGATTCATATTGCAGTCTACATGTATCTCTTATGTGTGACTGCCATCTACTGGTCACACTTATCATTTCACCATGTACCAAATAAAATAGCTTCGAGGTCGGTAAGCACAACCAGAATTATCCCGTACTGTCGAGTTTTGAGAAAATGAAAGGATTTTATAGTCCAAAAAAAAACAGTACTATAGTTTTTGTGGTGCTAATCGAGCTAAATCTGGTCGGTTCGAATGGGGTTCTAAATTTAGTGCCATTTCATGTGTGCTGGTATGACAATCATTTATTGTATCTTTGAATGGTAAATTCATTAAAACGTTATAAAGAGTCCTAAACATGACACACACAGGAGATATACATGTATGGGTCATTAAGCATTTTCAAGACATGACATAAGCAATGGCGTGTTCCAGTCACGCCTATTTCAAAACGGCGCCCTACGGATATGATGTCTGCAGTCCTGTGGTTAAACCCCTCCCCTTTCCTGATTGGCTAGAATGTGTTGAGCCACGACACTTTTTCACAACTATCGACCTATTTTTTCACAACTATCAAGCTTTATTTTTTGTTTTTATTCAGTCATTGGTGGAGCATAATATTGTTTTTAATATTGTTTTTAATATTGTTTTTAACATGGCTATGCAGCACTTTGGAAACATTCCTGTTGTGTAAATGTGCTATATAAATAAAGTGGATTGGATTGGATTGGATATTTCAAACAAGCCCCCCTTAACTAGCTGAAGTCTTGCAATACTCATGGTGCTGCAAATGAATAAAACCAGGGCCAAAAAGACAACAGACTTGATCATTCCTACCTTAATATGTAGGATAAGCTTATAAAATACTTTGACTGCCCGGAGTTTTTCAGAAATAAACGTTATCGCTCAATTTAAACATGCTAATGTATCGATGATTATACAAGACTAGTGTAAAGCCAGCGCTTTATAATTGCATATTTTTTGGCGTCAAGGAATACATGCAATTAACTCAATGTGGGTGGACTTGAATCACAAAGAATCACATAGTGAGAGAAAGGTTGTTAAAGGATAATTACGACTGTGTGATTGTTCAGTCGGTTGCATTTGGTGTGCGCACATGCGAATGTACTAAACTGTAACATTTTAGCTACCTTGTGTACAATAAGCAGAATTGGACCTTTCATTATCACAGAGAAATTGTGCTGAAAGTGGCATGTTTGGCTTTAAACAAGTTTGTTTAGCATTTAGATCATTTTTATCTTCATATTGCAAATGTTTAACCGGCATACTATGTTTACTTCAGTGGAATATAAACTATTCATCTCTACACCAGAAGGTCTCATAAAACTTTATCTTGACTGCGAAGGATGACAAACAATTTGAATTTCTAAGCCACTTACTCTGATTGATTTTCTTTGGCGTGGCAAATCTCTGTTATGAACATTGAAGAAATATACATCTTTTTTACACAATATTCCCAGTAAGACCCAGTGTTGGCGCTAGGAATTTTCAGAATGGGGTCCCAGGGACCCCACATCAAGTCATAAAAATGGGGTCCCACAGTCAATTTTTGGGGTACCACTTTTTTGTAACCGTTTTGAAAACAAATGATAAATGTATGCATTATCCCGTTATATCTCACGTTCTATATTGTGTTTTGGAAAACAAATAGTCAGAAACGTTACTTAATTCATTAAAAAATACAAAATTAAACACATTTTTATGCATATGTAAATGTATTCAGTTATAAACATTCATTCACTTTCTTCTTTCCTTCATGGATCTAAACTTTACCGCTGCTGGTATTTTTTTCTATATTTTCATTTAATAAGTTGTAGGTGTTTTTATTTCAGTGTAAAAGTGTAAAACGTTTTTTGCTTCGGTCCTGAAATGATCATAATGGTGTGCCAGGGCATTCATGCATATGACACATTTAATTGATTATTCTCACCTGTATGTAGATCATCAGTCGTTTAAAAACCGCCACACCTACACTTTCATGGCAAACAATGCCAACAAACTTTGAATTTTGCAAGTTAGTTTCAATGTCATTTAATACTGTGGCACTCAATGCCTCTAGCATTTCATCTCTGGCTTGGTGATGGCCATAAGCTGTGTGTTCCCCTTTAAGAATGGCGGTATGTGGGGGTGAGTGACGAGTGTAAGTGAGTGGGCAAGTTAGGAGAGGGAGCGCTAGCATGTTCAGGAGTGTTAATAGCGTGGTGGATGTCCGCTTGGCTTTGTGGAAAACATAAAGAGTAGTAACACATTGACGGCCTCGTTATTCCGACCAAAGAGCCGAACTGTAGGGAGTCACTGTTAAGTGGAGGGTGTTACCTATGCCAATACATCGGCTCTGGAGGGATTGTCTCCCCTGCGCTCCTTGACCACGGTCTAGGAGCCGAGTTTTGACCCGGAGAAGGCAGTCGGTACAAAAAAAAGAAATCCGCGTCCCGGGAGCGCGCGGGCTTCCGGAAACTCGCGTCCTTTCTGATTTCAATGCGTAAAAACGCCAACAGTGAAGACCTGATAGTGTCATCGCTCATGAATATGAAATATTTCACATTATTTCACAAGAAGATGAACCCATGACCCTGGCAGTCAGCAGGGACAAACCATGTAGTCTTTAACCATGGCTTAACCTCGTAACCCTCCATCATACATCTACAACTACACCCTCACCTCTTACTGCGGTTTTCGTGCTCTGTGCCGTCAGGCCCATTTTCCACCTAAAGCGGAGTGGATCCATCACCCTCCCTGTGTGGATGAGCAACGGGCCGACGTGCATCACCTTAATAGTCACAGCCGTTAAGGGTCGGACGAGCTGGGTCTCTTCCTATTGTCCAGGGTAAATCCTGGAGGTGATAATGAACCGTTATGGCAAATGCATGACATTTTTAATGCTCAGCACCACATTAAAGTACGGTCGCCAAGTTTACTGCCAGATGACAGAAATCTGATGCGATTGCACCGTGGTCACTTTCACATGATCATTCAAACATTTGGATGCAAAGCTGGTGCATTCATTCAATTCTGACATTTCAAGAAGACATAACTGTTATTTATTGATGTTCCAGTTGAGAAACAATGGCTCAATGATCCAAATCAAACTGTATTTATAAAGCATTTTCAAAGATTTAAAAAATTTAACCAATTGGGCCTGATCTACTACAGGTATGTGTAAATTAAAAGCTTGCAAAATTGATAGGGCACGCAAACCTGATCTAATACGCCTGTGTGCAGAGGATTGCATCTCTTAAAAGGGGTCATATTATGTGTATTTCTACATTTAACACATATCTTTGTGGTCTACATAACATGTACCGTATTTTCCAGACTATAAGGCGCACTTAAAATCATTTTATTTTGTTCTCAAAACTCGTAAGTGCGCCTTATAACCCAATGTACGGAATAATTCTGGTTTTTGCTCACTGACCTCGAAGCAATGGTATTTGGTACATGGTGTAATGATTGATTGATTGATTGATTGATTGATTGATTGAGACTTTTATTAGTAGGTTGCACAGTGAAGTACATATTCCGTACAATTGACCACTAAATGGTAACACCCGAATAAGTTTTTCAACTTGTTTAAGTCGGGGTCCACTTAAATTGATTCATGATACAGATTTATACTATCATATATTCTATCATCATAATACAGTCATCACACAAGATAATCACATTGAATTATTTACATTATTTACAATCAGGGGTGTGGAGGGGGTAGGATATGGACAGCAAGTAGTGGACAGAGAGAGAGAGAGAGAGAGAGATCAGAAGGCATAAGAAAAAGTGTCTGCATTTGATTGTTTACATTTGATTATTAGCAATCCGGGGAGGGTGTTAGTTTAGGGTTGTAGCTGCCTGGAGGTGAACTTTCATTGCGGTTTTGAAGGAGGATAGAGATGCACTTTCTTTTATACCTGTTGGGAGCGCATTCCACATTGATGTGGAATGATAAGTGTGACCAGCAGATGGCAGTCAAACATAAGATATACGTGTAGACTGCACTATGATGGCAATATCACTCAAGTAAAAAACACCAACATTTGATATGTTCCATTGAAAATATAGAACATTACACACGGCGCTCAAAAATCTATCACAATGTTTTAGTACGACTTTGGTAAGCTATGAAGCCGCACCGCTTGGTGAATTGTCATTAAACAGAGTATTATTATGGTGTGTGTATAAGGTAAGACATATTATCTGGCGTTTTGTTTCGCAATATTATGCAAAAGCTGCTTTTCTTACCTTCTGGTATTTGCTGATGTTGTTTATGGGATCTTCATAAATCCTGAAAAAATGTGCGCGTCCGCCTTTGTAGTCCGCACTGACGTAGTCGATAGAGATAAAGATGAAGCCTATCTTCTTGTTATGGGACATTCATCCTCCGCTGTTGCCATTTCTAATATAATGTAGTGTAAAGTTCTTACTTATATCTGTCAGTAAACTCGCCATGAAAGCGCTAAAACATACCGGTGTAGTGAGTTTATTATTCACCCAAGGAACTTTAGTTATCAGAGTTCCGGTCGGATGGTTTTTCACGGGAAATATTTCCGGCTTTGTTGTTGTTTCCGGATGAGGAGATTAGCCAGCAAAGGAGCCATTACCATGGAAATCAGAGTTCGATGGGACAAATTAATTAAACATATCTGTCCAACAATTTCATCTTGGAGATGATGAATGACTTAACCCTTGTGTGGTGTTCGGGTCCGTGGGACCCGTTTTCGATTTTTATTAAAAGAAAAATGATACAATTAATTAATTTTTCAAACTGAGACTCACTGGCTTTGGCTCATTTTCTGTGAAGAACATATATCAGAATACATATTTAATGAACACACACCATACACCCCCCCTACACATTTCTATTACATATAAGATGTCCAGGGTCCACTGGACCCGGGGCTAATAGAAGTGTGGAAATGTATGTTATGTGTATCACACGCCCACACACACACACACACACACACACACACACACACACACACACACACACACACACACACACACACACACACACACACAGCAGGCCTAGTCAGGAGGAGGACAGAGTGTAGGTACACAGAACATCAGAGGATCAAATGTGCAACAAAATGAGCGCAGACAGTGTTGACAAACAATGTTGCAACCTTGTGTGGGAACCGCAGGTGCAGAAACACAAAAGTAGAATCCCTGTGGGATGCAGAAACTGGCAGATACATTTCAATGCAACGTTCGTGTTGTTTTTATTCAGCCAGTGTTTGTGGGTCTTAGACTTAGACTTACTTTTTATTGTCGTTCGAACTTTACAGTACAGATAGGTACGAAATTTTGTTGCATTAGCTGGTTGACAGTGCAGGATAAAAAAGTAATAAGGTGCAGATATAAATAAATAGATTACTGTAAAGATAAATATATTGCACTTTTGCATATGCATCTACGTTTATGGATGTATGTTATATTGTCTTTATATTCCAGCGAGTTCATCCATTTTTGGAGGGAATTGAGGGGATTGTTATGATGCGTTCAAGATTCTTACGGCCTGAGGGAAGAAGCTGTTACAGAACCTGGAGGTTCTGCTACGGAGGCTGCGGACCTCTTTCTAGAGTTCAGCAGTGAAAACAGTCCTTGGTGGGGTGGGAGGAGTCTCTGCAGATTTTCTGAGCCCTGGTCAGGCAGCGGCTTTTTGCGATCTCCTGGATAGGAGGAAGAGGAGTCCTGATGATCTTTTCCGCCGTCCTCACCACTCTGGAGAGACTTCCAGTCTGAGGCACTGCAGGCTCCAGTCCAGACAGAGATGCTGTTGGTCAGCAGGCTCTCTATAGTGCCTCTGTAGAATGTGGTGAGAATGGGGGGAGGGAGCTGTGCTCTTTTCATCCCACGCAAAAAGTGCATGCGCTGCTGAGCTCTTTTTAAAGAGCTCCGGTGTGTAGGGACCAGGTCATATTGTCAGTTATCTGCACCCCCAGGAACTTGGTGCTGCTTACCATCTCCACCGCTGTGCCGTTGCTGAAGAGTGGAGCGTGGCTGGACTGGTGCTTCCTGAAGTCGACAATGATCTCCTTGGTCTTGTCGACGTTCAGGACCAGGTTGTTGATTCTGCACCAGTCAACCAGATGTTTCACCTCCTCCCTGTAGTCCATGTCGTTGTTGTCACGGATGAGGCCCACTACTGTCGTGTCGTCCGCATACTTCACAATGTGGTTAGTAGTGGACCTGGCGCAGCAGTCATGGGTCATCAACGTGAACAGCAGCGGACTCAGGACACAGCCCTGGAGGGAGCCGGTGCTCAGGGAGATGGCACTGGAGGTGTCGTTGCCCACTCTCACAGACTTGGGGTCTGTCTGTGAGAAAGTCAAGCAGCCAGTTGCATAGGTGGGTACTGAATCCAAGGGGGGCCAGTTTGCTCACCAAGTGCTGCGGGATGATGGTGTTGAATGCCGAGTTGAAGTCCAGAAACAACATCCGCACGTGTGTGTCCTTTCCTTCCAGATGTGCTAAGCTCAGGTGGAGTGCAGAGGAGATGGCGTCCTCTGTGGAGCAGTTAGGGCGATAAGCAAACTGGTATGGGTCGAATGTGGGGGAAAGTCTGGAGACAATGTATTCCTTTACCAGCCTCTCAAAGCACTTCATTACAGATGTTTTTTGGGATAAGTCAGTATTTTAACATAAAAGTGTTTGATTGTGAGGCATTAAAAGCCACAAAATGCAACGGGTCCATCAGACCCACGAACACTGGCTGAGTAACAACAATATGAACACCACACAAGGGTTAATGGCCGATTTGGAGAGAAACACCAAAACGATGTCTGCAATATGATTAATTTATCTCCTATATGAAAAAAACTACTTCTAACAACATGCATTTTAGGTCCTTCCTATATATATATTGCAGGTGTTGTGGCCAAAACATTGGTCATGTGGTCTCCCAGAGCCCATTAAAAAGAATACAATTCAGTTGTCTAGATTTCAATTCTATATTGCAGAACTATCAAATTCAGTAAGTGGAAGTGGGCTGGACATATCAGTAGAACAGATAATAGATGGACTTCCCTAATGACATCATGGAGACCCATGGATGGGAGCAGAAATAGAGGAAGACCAAGAGTGAGATGGCGAGATGAGATAGACAAATATTGGGGAACAGTGCAGTGGCAGGGAGCAGCTAGAGATCGTTCACTATGGCAGAAACATGCTGAGGCTTTCGTCCAGCAGTGGACTGACAATGGCTGATGATGATGATTGCAGAAAGGGACACATTATGGATATATTCTACATGTTCAACAATGCTGCAAAAAAGCACAGGTGAGAGAGCACGATATCATGAACATGGAGGGAAATGAGTGTCTCTATGGTGACAGCCAACGTATTACATGCAAAACCCTCATTTTAGTATGGTCGTCTGCACCACTTTGGCACATGCAGTGTCAGGAGCTCGCATGGCTGCAGTAGTAGTGACCCCAAGATGCAGGAACCAGGACCTAGATGATCAGATAAGATTATTTTCAGAAAATGAAGCAGCCGTGCATATAAGGTCCAGACATAAAGTCAATCCTCGAGCACTGAGGAGCGCGCGAGGCTGGCATAAATTGAAACCTGCTGATTGGCACCAGGTGTGGACCGGCTGCCAATCAACAGCAGGTGAGGGGAAAAACAGCACTCAGCGGGACAAGCAGGAAATAGAACTAAAATAAGAGCACTGATAGGAAATGACCACAAAACAAGGAAGCACAAACGGAAATGAAGTGACAGATCGTCACATCTCTAAAACCCATGAATGGTACACACAATTTCATAGTTTGCACACGCTATTTAGCACGTTATTTAGAGCTTAGTCGATCAGACCAAAACAAGAACATTTGCAATGCCGACCGAGCAAAGAGGCAACATTAACATGACAGAGACTTTTGAGTGTGATGATCATTTCTCCTTATCTCTCAACATTTCACAAATGCTACTAAAACGTAGTGTTTAAGATGGACTTTTCAAGCGTAAAATATCTAAGGAGAATGTCTGCAACTAAGAAAGCAGAAGAAGAAACCGTTGGTGGTGTTTCCTTCTGTTGTTATAATTATTTAAAGGCCTACTGAAACCCACTACTACCGACCACGCAGTCTGATAGTTAATACATCAATGATGAAATCTTAACATTGCAACACATGCCAATACGGCCGGGTTAGATTAGTAACAATTTTAAATTTCCCGCAAAATATCCTGCTGAAAACGTCTCGGTATGATGACGTTTGCGCGTGACGTCACGGATTGTAGCGGACATTTTGGGACACCATTGTGGCCAGCTATTAAGTCTTCTGTTTTCATCGCAAAATTCCACAGTATTCTGGACATCTGTGTTGGTGAATCTTTTGCAAATTGTTTAATGAACAATGAAGACAGCAAAGAAGAAAGCTGTAGGTGGGAAGCGGTGTATTACTGCAGCAACCCTAACACGTAGCGGCTATGTCGTAGCCGGTGTTTCATTGTTTACATTCCCGAACGATGACAGTCAAGCTTTACCATTGGCCTGTAGAGAACTGGGACAACAGAGACTCTTACCAGGAGGACTTTGAGTTGGATACGCATGCTTATGGAGATGGGACAACAGAGACTCTTACCAGGAGGACTTTGAGTTGGATACGCGCTACCGTGAGTACGCAGCTGCGGCTTCCAAACATTTGATCGCTTGCCCGTACGTGCGTGCCGCTATGTGCATGTTACGTACGTAACATTGGGGAAATATTTGTGCTGTATGAACTTTGCAGAGGTGAACGGTACTTTGGGCTGTGGGATTTGAGTGTGTTGTGCGGGTGTTTGATTTGTATTGGCGGGTTATATGGACGGGAAGGGGGAGGTGTTTGCTAAGTGGGATTAATTTGTGGCATATTAAATATAAACCTGGTTGTGTTGTGGCTAATTCATAGTGGCCGGTTAGCTCAGTTGGTTAGAGCGGAGTATATACTGTATATGTCTTGTGTTTACTGTTTTAGTCATTCCCAGCTGAATATCAGGTCCCACCCGCCTCTCACAGCATCTTCCCTATCTGAATCGCTTCCACTGCCCTCTAGTCCTTCACTCTCACTTTCCTCATCCACAAATCTTTCATCCTCGCTCAAATTAATGGGGAAATCTTCGCTTTCTCGGTCCGAATCGCTCTCGCTGCTTGTGGCCATGATTGTAAACAATGTGCAGATGTGAGGAGCTCCACAACCTGTGACGTCACGCTACTTCCGGTACAGGCAAGGCTTTTTTATCAGCGACCAAAAGTTGCGAACTTTATCGTCGATGTTCTCTACTAAATCCTTTCAGCAAAAATATGGCAATATCGCGAAATGATCAAGTATGACACATAGAATGGATCTGCTATCCCCGTTTAAATAAGAAAATCTCATTTCAGTAGGCCTTTAAACAGTACAGTCATTTGACTATGAGATTTTACTGCCATCTGTGTCTACTTTTACAGTAAGGATTTGTAGTATAGGACGAGTAAACATCAATACAATATTTGTTTTGCAATTTTTGTAGAAAATATTAGCTTTTTGAAGCTAAGGAACACTTATAATACTGATAATGAATTCATTAACTCACCGGGGGATTCATTGTTATTGAAAAGTGTTTCACAGCATCGTGACTTTTGGCACAACTTTCTGAAAAGGCTTCCCCAAATTCAGGCACTCAAGCCGCAACAATCACCCCCAAAAAGCCTGCAAAATCCTGGAGGGACTGGTAAATGCCCCTGAGCCATTATAACACTGTTACTACTTGATGTAATACTGGCATTTTTAAAGTGGCTATGCCTGCCTCAAAGTCCCAAAATACATGTATCACGTAGATATCTCAGATGTCAAACAACCTTTGCTGTGGTTTGACGCAGGGGACATTTGGGATGGCGGATATGAATCACTGAACTGTCTGTCACAACACAGATTCTCACACTGAGGTCTGGGGACTCCAGGGAACTGCCAGCCATAGGTTTAGAGTCCACAAATGTTTTTGTTTTTTTTGCAGTATATTAAAGTGCATACAAATTAATAGAAACCACTAGACCAGGGGTGGGCAACCCAAAATGTTGAAAGAGCCATATTGGACCAGAAATACAAAAAACGAATCTGTCTGGAGCCGCAAAACAATAAAAGCCTTATATAAGTCTTATAATGAAGGCAACACATTATGTAAGTGTCTATATTAGCTTTATTAGCCTATTATTAAAGGCCGACACAAATCTTCGTAAATTTTTATTTAAATGGAGGCTTCTCACAGGATAAAATAACTCCTGTAAATGACTGGCTTATAATGGCCAAAGGTATAGATGTGTGTGTCAAAGTTTAAAGAAACGACAGGCAGTCGTCTTCTAATGGATTTATTACAATCTTTGCAAGCTGGGTAACATTTGCTGTGTTCTGGAACAACATGGCACACAAACAACTATGACAAACTCAGCCAGTATTACATACAGATAATGTGTCATGAGTCATACAAATATAAATTAAATACACGGAGCACATAACTAAAGGAAATTAAAATGAGCTCAAATATACCTACAGACGAGACATAATGATGAAATACGTACATACAGCTAGCCTAAATAGCCTGTTAGCATTGATTAGTTTGCAATCATGCAGTGACCAAATATGCCTGATTAGCACTCCAACAAGTCAATACTATCAACAAAGCTCACCTTTGTGCATTCACGCAAAGCATAAAACGTTTGGTGGACAACATGATACAAAGAAGGAGTGGCTTAAAACACGTCTTTCTGTGGCAGCATCGAAGAAAGCCGTACATGTAAACAAACTACGATGAGTTCAAGGATCACTGAAATTAGTAGGACAAAACAGTGCTGGCCAAATACTCTCATCAGTGAAGCATGTTTAATATAAACCGTGGGATTTCTAACATTTAGGAAGGTTTGTGTCATGTTTGTTCTCTTACAGAAAATATATTAAAACTAAGTTGTTGTTTTTTTCTTCATCTTTTTCCATTTTCACACATAGAAGTGTGCTCCAACGTGTTAGGTACCATGTTGCTACAATAAAGAAGAAAAAAAAAGGACAATTATTTTACATGTGGGGCGGTATAGCTTGGTTGGTAGAGTGGTCGTGCCAGCCACTTGAGGGTTCCAGGTTCGATCCCCGCTTCTGCCAACCCAGTCACTGCCATTGTGTCCTTGGGCAAGACACTTTACCCACCTGCTCCCAGTGCCATCTACACTGATTTAAAAATGTAACTTAGATATTGAGTTTCACCATGTAAAGCGCTTTGAGTCACTAGAGAAAAGCGCAATATAAATATAATTCACTTCACTTCACTACCTTGTATCTGCAAATAATTGTGGCATTGTTAAACACTGTAGAAGCTTCGGAGTGATAAATGAGAAGTAACTTCACATGGTCACCGCCAACGCTAGCACAAACACGCAGTGTGAGGCGATCCTTCATCTGCTTGTGTCCCGGTAGTGCCTTCTCAATAAAGGTCCGCTGTGGCATTTTTTACGGTCTCATCACAATTTAAGACTTGCTGCAGATTAAAGCCCCCTTCGCTTATAAAATCCTCGAACCGAAGGTGCCGCATGCCGTAAACGCTAGCTCAAAACGGTTGTCTAGCAAACAGATGCTATACTGCGAGACTGTGGGACTTTGGACACATTTAAAGCAAAAAAAATCAGGGAGAAGCCGCGCACCCATCCCCGACGGAGCAGCATACGCCAACAGCGATCCAGCCTTGTTATCGTAGCTCTTGACACGCTTACAGCAGTCATCAGCACAACACACGCAACACAAAACTTCCTCATCATGCTCCAATCACAGATAAGGCGAGCGTGTTGATTCACAAACCTCCAAATTGTGAACATCAACAATACAACACAAGTGTGACTGAAGATCTTGTAAAATTACACTGACGTGCAGGCTCAATGTGGAGAAAGTAGAGCAGGCAGGAACTCATATATATATATATATATATATATATATATATATATATATATATATATATATATATATATATATATATATATATATATATATATATATATATATATATATGTGTGTGTGTGTGTGCATGTATATGTATGTATATGTATGTATATATGTATGTGTATGTGTATATGTATGTGTATGTATGCATATATGCATGTTTGTGGATTTATACATATATATAGATATATATCTTCTTTTTTACTATTTGTATTACTATTTTATTGTGTACGTACATTAGGGGATCTGCTCCAATTCCGTCGTTCTTTGAACCTGTTCACTGTAATAATGACAATAAAACTCTATTCTATTCTATTCTATCAAGAGCCCAAAAGACCAACAGCTCACTTGTGGCCTTCGGAATAAGAATTGTGTCTGACAAAACAACGGTCTCGGTAAAACAGCTTTAACAAGCAAGTTTTGCTGAGCTCTGTAACCATTTTGGTTTTGCTGTGATAATTATGCTGTGGGTTGTATTCCAGACTTTTGAATCTATTACTGAACTTTTTATTTACATAACTGAAGTATTTAAATTGCAACTCAGTTCAACTTGCATTTCGCAAAATCCCTAAACATTTAAACGTATAGCTTTTAAACAAAATGGTTACGTTTTAAAATGTTTAATACTAGTGTGGACTTTGGTTTTCTTGAGGACGACAAAAGGGCAAAATGCGTCATGTGTCCTCAGGTGCTTGCAAATGTGGCCAAAGCGTATTGTAATCAACAACTTTACAGTGTTTACTGTATTTTCCGGACCATAGGGCGCACCGAATTATAAGGCGCACTGCCGATGAATGGTCTATTTTTTGTTTTGTTTTCATATATAAGGTGCACCGGATTATAGGGCGCATTAAAGGAGTCATATTATTTATTTATTTTTCTAAATTGAAAACACTTCCTTGTGGTCTACATAACATGTAATGGTGGGTTTTTGGTCAAAATGTTGCATAGATTATGTTTTACAGATCATCTTCAAGCCGCTTTCTGACAGTCGCTTCAGGATGCGCCGTTTTGTGGGTGGGCTTATTTACGTGGCTCACCTTCGGCAGCGTCTTCTCCCCGTCATCTTTGTTGTAGCGGTGTAGCGTGCAAAGACGGGTGTGAAAGAAGTGTCAAAAGATGGAGCTAACTGTTTTAATGACATTCAGACTTTACTTAAATCAATAACGGAGCAGCATCTCCTCATAGTCCAGCCATCTCCTCATCCGGAAACAACACCGGAAATGTGTGCTGTGAAAAACCGTTAGGAACTCTCTAATAACTAAAGTTCCTTGGGTGAATAATGTAAACTCACTACACCGGTATGTTTTAGCGCTTTCATGGCGAGTTTACTGACAGATATAAGAAATAACTTATTAATACTTTATATTAGAAATGGCAACAGCGGAGGATGAATGTCACATAACAAGAAGACAGAGAAAAAGAAGAAGCTTATCAACTACGGTGTCAGCATTGACTACAAAGATGGACGCATGCAATTTTTCAGGATTTATGCAGATCCCAAATACAGATCAGCAGGGACCAGAAGGTGAGAAAAGTTGCTTTTGCATAATATTGCGAAACAAAACGACAGATAATGTCTTACCTTATACACACACCATAATAATACTCATATGTTGAAGCACATCAAGCGGTGCGGCTTCATAGCTTACCAAAGTTGTACTAAAACATTTTTGGTAGACTTTTGAGCGCTGTGTGTAATGTTCTATATTTTCAATGGAACATATAAAATGTTGGTGTTGTTTACTTGAGTCATATTGCAGTCTACACATATCTCTTATGTGTGACTGCCATCATAGTCCAGTCTACATGTATCTCTTATGTGTGACTGCCATCTACTGGTCACACTTATTATTAAACCACGTACTTAAACCACAGGTCGACTCGACTGGCAAAAACAATAGTCCAGGATATCACTCACCCACTACACCAATACATCATCCCACTACCATCAGGGCGCAGGTACATAACTATCAAATTCCGGAGGGCCCGCCTCAGGAAAAGCCTTATCCCTGCAGATATAGCCGCCCTTAACAGCAGGCCTGGCCGACCTGTCTGACAAGCCTGTAAATGTGTGTTGGTCATGTAGGATGTTTTTTTGTTATTTTTTTGTGATGTGTAATGTCTATTGTTCAAATGTACGACAGTGACAATGAATTTCCCCAAGGGGACCAATAAATCTAAATCTAAATCTACTAAATATAATTGCTTCGAGGTCGGTAAGCAAAACCAGAAATATTCCGTACATCAGGCGCACCGGGTTACAAGGCGCACTGTTGAGTTCTGAGGAAAAACGAGGATTTTAAGTGCGCCTTATAGTCCGGAAAATACGGTACTTGTCTGCCACTAAAAAAGAAGCAGCAAGTAATAATAGGATTGTTATCATTAACCAATTTCATTTGGAATGTATTGTTACTGTTGTTCCCGCAAGCTTTTAAATTGGTTCCTTGACAATTGGTTCATTTTCAGGAAACATCTCTGAAGTGTTCAGGATGAAACGTTTGATGTATAAATAATTTCAATTAGACTTCTCAAAAAGTTTGAGAACTCTTGGTACTCATTTGTATACTCTAGCCTTTAAATAGACCCCCTTTTTAGACCAGTTGATCTGCCGTTTCTTTTCTGTTCTCCTCTGCCCCCCTCTCCCTTGTGGAGGGGGGGCACAGGTCCGGTAGTCATGGATGAAGTGCTGGCTGTCCAGAGCACTGCTGACCCATCTCCGCTCGGGATGGTCTCCTGCTGGCCCCACTATGGACTGGACTCTCACTATTATGTTAGATCCACTATGGACTGGACTTTCACAATATTATGCTAGTAGACCCACTCGACGTCCATTGCATCCGGTCTCCCCACATCTGCGGTCCTCTCCAAAGTTTCTCATAGTCATTCACATTGACATCCCACTGGGTTGTGAGTTTTTCCTTGCCCTTTTGTGGGCTCTGAACCGAGGATGTCGTCGTGGCTTGTGCAGCCCTTTGAGACACTTGTGATTTAGGGCTATATAAATAAACATTGATTGACTGATTGATTGGTTGAACTATTGAATAAAACCAAAAAAATAATCTTAGCTAACCAAAAATTTCTGCTTGGACTGTTAGAGGTCAGGGAGAAAGGTATTGTGTTGCTCATCATATTTTCACATTATGGTAATGAACTGGCCACACAATACCCGTCAAAATGAGAAATGACTCATTTTAAATGGGTAAACATTAAGTTCAACCATCATTACTCATTGTTATCCAAACATGCTGATCAATCAGGACTCCCAAATTAATTATTGTTAATATTTTATGAATATCAGATCACTACTCATATTTAATCAAACGTGGCACGTTTGACCAACGACGTGTACAAACCATTACACCGTCCACCCTTAGAAAGTAAATTAATGATCACAACACAAATAATTCACAGTACATTCAAGTTGTCTGAAGTCAGAAAATACATCCATAAATGTTCGGAGTGTGATGTCTTTCTTGTCCCTTTCACAAATATGTATGTCCAGAGATTGCAGCCCACCGGCACTTACGTCGTCGGGGGAAATTAATGCACGCCAAACAGATTAGATGTCACTGTGCTGAAAATGCCATTTTTCATCTTTACCCAACAACGGTCTCAAAGGGGGAAGAGGGGCTTTTTGAACACAGGATTTAAAAAATAAAAAAAAAAGTGTGAGCAGAGCATTAGGCGGACTGGAGAACAAAAAAAAAACGCCTTGTTTTCCCAGTCGGTAGCTTGGCTGTCATATTTGCTATAAGAGGACAGCAGCATGGTTGCGACCTATAGCCAGGATGTGATGTACAGCATGGCTTCAGTGTGTGTACGGAAGAAAGGGATAACACACGCTCCGTCCAGGCAGACCTTTGGGGAGGCCGAGAAAAATATGGTTCACCTATGATAAGCCTCACTGTCACTTGGCTTTGACGCCTATTAGTCCTGCTGGCCTGCTTTGCTTGGCGGTAAGCTCCTTTTTGTCACTGTGCTGTGATCTACGAGCGGTCCTCATTCGGCAATGAAGATTGATTTTTATTTTATTTTTCTTGTTTCGTATGTAATGCCCTAATCGAGGGGTGCCTAAGGCTTTTCTTCTGAGGAAAAAAAAAATACCGGACCATTGTGACATGTGAAGCCAGGAAACAAACGGCTGATAAAGTGGTGTATACAATTGGAAGACAGCAACCTGGGTGCTCTTCATCTGCTGCTGCACTATCTTCTTAGGGCCAAATAAATACCTATAACATTCACTTCGAAGGCCATTTTTTTTCTATTATGCTTCATGGCTTCCAGAAAGTATGACTTAAAGGCCTACTGAAACCCACTACTACCGACCACGCAGTCTGATAGTTTATATATCAATGATGAAATCTTAACATTGCAACACATGCCAATACGGCCGGGTTAACTTATAAAGTGCAATTTTAAATTTCCCGGGAAACTTCCGGTTGAAAACGTGTAGGTATGATGACGTTTGCGTGTGACGTCAAAGGTTGAAGCGGAAGTATTCGGACACATTGTATCCCAATACAAACATCTCTGTTTTCATCGCAAAATTCCACAGTATTCTGGACATCTGTGTTGGTGAATCTTTTGCAATTTGTTTAATGAACAATGGAGACTGCAAAGAAGAAAGCTGTAGGTGGGATCGGTGTATTAGCGGCTGGCTGCAGCAACACAACCAGGAGGACTTTGAGTTGGATAGCAGACGCGCTATCCGACGCTAGCCGCCGACCGCATTGATGATCGGGTGAAGTCCTTCGTCGCGCCGTCGATCGCTGGAACGCAGGTGAGCACGGGTGTTGATGAGCAGATGAGGGCTGGCGTAGGTGGATAGCTAATGTTTTTAGCATAGCTCTGACGAGGTCCCGTAGCTAAGTTAGCTTAAATGGCGTCGTTAGCAACAGCATTGCTAGGCTTCGACAGGCGGCACAGCATTAACCGTGTGCTTACAGGTCCAGTGTTTGGTTCGGTGTCTCCTGATAGTAGTATTGTTGATCTTCTGTCTATCCTTCCAGTCAGGGGCTTATTTCTTTTGTTTCTATCTGCATTTAAGCACGATGCTATCACGTTAGCTCCGTAGCTAAAGTGCTTCACCGATGTATTGTCGTGGATAAAAGTCACTGTGAATGTGCATTTTGCGTTCTCGACTCTCATTTTTAAGAGGATATAGTATCCGAGGTGGTTTAAAATACAAATCCGTGATCCATAATAGAAAAAGGAGAAAGGTACAAGGGCTCATTGGATTCCACACTAAGTTACGGTCAGAGCGAGAAAAAAAACGTCCTGCACTGCACTCTAGTCCTTCACTCTCACGTTCCTCATCCACAAATCTTTCATCCTCGCTCAAAATTAATGGGGTAATCGTCGCTTTCTCGGTCCGAATCGCTTTTGCTGCTGGTGTAAACAATGGGGGAATGTGAGGAGCCCTTCAACCTGCGACGTCACGCTACTTCCGGTACAGGAAATGCTTTTTTTATCAGCGGCCAAAGCTGTGAACTTTATCGTCGATGTTCTCTACTAAATCCTTTCAGCAAAAATATGGCAATATCGCGAAATGATCAAGTATGACACATAGAATGGATCTGTTATCCCCATTTAAATAAGAACATTTCATTTCAGTAGGCCTTTAATATCAACTTAGGCTACAGGGTAAGATGCCCAATGAAATTGTTTTGCCAAACCCGATCTTGGCGCCGCTGAAGTGGCAGCTGGTTGCCGCAGTTGTTCTTTTATATCGTCCTTTGTGTTCTCTAATGTTGTTTTCATGTGTTTTTACCTTTTGGTTGAAACCCTGTTGGGACTGTGCAACAAGGAGCGGCACTTTTGTGACTTCCGCAATACTTTTTTCGCTGACTTTTTGAATCTGCTTCGGGGGAGCCTTCAGCCATGGCTCAGTTGTTTACACCAGGGACTCTCTCCCACGTGTAGATCACATGTAGAAACCAGACATTTCTATGTGGGTCAAAGGCCTTGTTCACGTTTCATCAAACATACATTAACGTTGTTGCCCTAGGGGAAACTGGGTAACACATGGCACACTGACAAAGCTTAACCTATTCATAATATAACAATCTACAAGGTTAATATAGTTGGCTTCTCTTTCTTCCCTCATGCTTTCTTTTGTATGTCATTTTATCATTACATATATGTATTGCTGCATTTTAACAATTGTATTGTTAATAGAGGTAATTATTGTTATTTTTCATAACAATAGTGCTATTTATATTTTATTGCTCCATTTGTAGTGTAAAAATGTTCATTGTCATTTCTGTATTATTACTTATTTCACTAACTGCTGCTTTGTTATCACTTTTACCATCATATTTGTACATATCCTATTTGCTGATGTTGTTCTGTTGTTATTGTTGTTGTTGTTGTTGTCTCTCTGTCTTATCCCCTTCTTGTCCCCGCAATTTCCCCCTATGTCTTCCTTTTTCTCTCTCTTTCTATCCTCTCCTGCTCCGGCCCGGCTGCACCAAATAATAATATAAATACATTTCATAAAGTCAAATACAAATAAGGAAACAAGAGAAGTATCCCACACTTCTCTTTTGTAAAGTAAATGTGTACAGCCGACGTGGGCATCTACATCAACAATATGATTTGCTGGAGTAGCTGGACAGGACAAAAACAAAAGAAGGCATTCACACTGCAGGCCATTTCCAATTTTTTCCCCCATTGTGACCTGTATCGAATGTTTTTTTATGTTATTGTGAATAGTACAATCTCAACTTTTTATCAAATCCGACCCAAGCCTCTTTCGTATGTGGATATACTGTAAATCAGACATGTATCTGATGTGACGGCAGTCTGAATCATCGGGTCGCGTTCATTTGACCAATTCGTCATCAAAAAAAGATAAGCGTCATAATTCTTCGTAAAAGTAGATGATTGCAAAATAAAAAGTTGACAATTAAAAAAAAGTCAAAAATACAAAACTCAAAACCAGTGAAGTTGGCACGTTGTGTAATTTGTAAATAAAAAGAGAATACAATGATTTGCAAATCCTTTTCAACCTATATTCAAATGAATAGACTTCAAAGACAAGATATTTAATGTTTTAACTAAAAAACTTAATTTTTTTGTCAAATAATAATTAACTTAGAATTTAATGGCAGCAACACATTCCAAAAAAGTTGGCACAGGGGCACTGTGTTACATGGCCTTTCCTTTTAACAACACACAGGAGACCAATTTTGAAAGCTTTTCAGGTGGAAATCTTTCCCATTCTTGCTTGATGTACAGTTTAAGTTGTTCAACAGTCCGGTGTCTCCTTTGTGGTATTTTAGGCTTCACGCATTTCCAATGGGAGGCAGGTCTGGACTACAGGCAGGCCAGTCTAGTACCCGCACTCTTTTACTATGAAGCCACGCTGTGGTAACATTTAGCTTGGCATAAGCAGGGGCGTCCATGATAACGTTGCTTGGTTGGCAACATATGTTGCTCCAAAACCTGTATGTACCTTTCAGCATTAATGATGCCTTCACGGATGTTTAAGTTACCCATGCCTTGGACACTAATACACCCCCATACTATCACAGATGCTGGCTTTTGAACTTTGCACCTAGAACAATCCGAATGGTTCTTTTTCTCTTCGTTCCGACTCGTCAGACCACAGAACACTTTTACACTTTGCATCAGTCCATCTTAGATGAGCTCGGGTCCAGCAAAGCCGGCGGCGTTTTTGGGTGTTGTTGATAAATGGCGTTCGCTTTGCATAGTACAGTTTGAACTTGCACTTACATATGTAGCGACAAACTGTAGTTACTGACAGTGGTTTTCTGAAGTGTTCCTCAGCCCATGTGGTGATATCCTTTACACACTGATGTCGCTTTTTGATACAGAGGCAAAGCGGTGGGACATTGACATAAGTCCTCCTATATTTGAATCACTTATAAAACGAAATCTGACATATTGGATTTACAGTAAAGCCACATACGCTTGCTTGGATTGCATTTTTTAAAAAGTAATCGTACTGTTCACATTTACATGAAAAAAAATCAGATAAATGTCACATACAGGCAAAAACATCAGATTTTACCTGCTGTGTACAGATTCTTACTGTGGTCCTTTAATGATCTTTAAAGTACAGGCTTCATGGGGTAGTGGGCATGGCCTTCACTTTTTCAAAAGGCTTTTTTTTTTTACCGTCCAAAAATAACGTTACAGCATGTCTAATGGAGATGAGTCAAGCACTCGCACCAAGCAGAAAATGGCTGCTCAAGTTGAAGCCTGTGTCTCTTTGGTCCGCCCACAAGCTCATTGATTGGCTCTGTGGCAATGGCGTTTCTTGCTAAAGTGAACAGCATGCAGCAACTGACCAATCAGCAGTCAGATGCGCACAGGGGCAGTTGGAGAGAATAGTTGGCCTCCCAATGGCAATAGGAATCCGTAGCAAGTAAAAGAAAAAAAAAAAATCTAAACATGAGGAGGCTTGTGCGTCACTTGATCTGTGTTATTGAAATAAAATATTGTGGCATAAACACCACAGCTGTCACCACTGAGAATAAAACACATTCCACTTGTGTGTGTCAATCCTTTGTGGTGCAGTAGTGCAGGCTTATACCTTTTGTTGCATTGAATGTTAGCTTGATCTTCAGCCAGTACATACTAGATAAACATTCAACTCAATCATCATGCAATCTTGAAAAACAAAAGTCAAGTCATTTAGAATTGTGTTATTTTGGACAAATGTATTTGGTCATTTTGGACACTGTTTTTGCCCATGAATTCCATCTATCCATCTTCTTCCGCTTATCTAAGGTCGGGTCGCGGGGGAAGCAGCCTAAGCAGGGAAGCCCAGACTTCCCTCTCCCCAGCCACTTCGTCCAGCCCCTGCCGGGGAATCCAGGGGCGTTCCCAGGCCAGCCGGGAGATATAGACTTCCCATCGTGTCCTGGGTCTTCCCCGCCGCTTCCTACCGGTCGGACGTGCCCTAAACACCTCCCTAGGGAGGGGTTCGGGTGGCATCCTGACCAGATGCCCGAACCACCTCATCTGGCTCCTCTCGATGTGGAGGAGCAGCGGCTTTACTTTGAGCTACCCCCCGGATGGCAGAGCTTCTCACCCTATCTCTAAGGGAGAGCCCCGCCACCCGACGTAGGAAACTCATTTCGGCCGTTGTACCCTTGGTCTTGTCCTTTCAGTCATAACCCAAAGCTCATGACCATAGGTGAGGATGGGAACATAGATCGACCGGTAAATTGGAAGCTTTGCCTTTCCACTCAGCTCCTTCTTCACCACAACGGATCGATACAGCGTCCGCATTACAGAAGACACCGCACCGATCCGCCTGTCGATCTCACGATCCACTCTTCCCTCAGTCATGAACAAGACTCCGAGGTACTGGAACTCCTCCACATGGGGCAGGGTCTCCTCCCCAACCCGGAGATGGCACTCCACCCTTTTCCGGGCAAGAACCATGCACTCGGATTCGGAAGTGCTGATTCTCATCCCAGTCGCTTCACACTCGGCTGAGAACCGATCCAGTGAGAGCTGAAGATCCTGGCCAGATGAAACCATCAGGACCATATAATCTGCAAAAAGCAGAGACCTAATTCTGCAGCCACCAAGCCGGATCCACTCAACGCCCTGACAGCGCCTAGAAATTCTGTCCATAAAAGTTATGAACAGAATCGGTGACAAAGGGCAGCCTTGGCGGAGTCCAACCCTCACTGGAAACGGGTTGCTCCAAAAACATGCACCTAATCCCTACAAGCCTTGGCACCTATACTCAAACCAGTTGTTTCCCGTCGACTTCCGAAATCAAAATTGTGTCCCAGCTCGGACCATTCCCCTTTCAACCAAACATGGTGGAATTTGGTAACCAAACAAGTTCAACACCTGTTTTGGAGACAGAACAAATACCCAGCCCACTTTTGTGAACTCCTAATTGCTGCGACCACCAATGTGCAAGCCAGTGAGCGCATTAATCAGTGCAGAGACTACATCCATCTGTCGCATGGGCACAGGACCCGCAAGCTGTTGGCACTGTCTCCGCCTGTGTTGTCTCCCATTACTTCTGCCCATTTTGACTCGGTTACCTTTCAGGCAAGCTGCTGAGGGACGGACAAAGTTGGAGGGATGACGGTTTCCTTGTCAGGCTTGATTAGCTCGCGGGGTCAGTGATAAAAAGAGGTTATTGAAGTAAACGCAGAATCGATACATATGTCAACATATGGAGTTGCTTTGATTTCACCTAATTGAATTCATGTTAATAAAGTTGACCCTTTGTTGGTCTGTCAAATTTAGCTGGTTGTCCATCAATAAAAGCTAAAAACCATTATAGAACATTCATAAGTGTCCATCAGACATAGATGTAATGTCTGCACATATTTACCGCTGGGCATGAAAGTAATCATATTCACCAAGCAAAACATGGGTGAATGAGGCTGTTAAACAATTATAACCACTAGCAGCAGAAAGTGGGGTCAAAGGATACCCAGTAACGATAGTTAGTTAATCCATCTCTCCGCTGTCTATTCCCTTTCATAAATGTTTCAAAAACAGTAAAAAAAAAGAAAGTGCTTGCGTGACTTAGGAACGATTGCATTGTGAAAATGAATAGGGCAAATGTTGTAGTGTTCGGTAACACTTTAGTATGGGGAACATATTCTAAGTAACAAAGACACAATTAAGAGTTATTTGGACACTATGGCAACATATTCTAAGTAACAAAGACTTAATTTATTATTTGGTTAGGGTTAGGGTTAGGGTTAGTAATGCATATACATTCACTGTACAAACATACATATACACGTTGTGTACATATACATTCATTGTACAAACATACATATTCACATATTGTACATATACATTCACTGTACAAACATACATATACACATACTGTACATATACAAGTACATATACATCATACTTGCCAACCTTGAGACCTCCGATACCGGGAGGTGGGGGGTGGGGCGGGGGCGTGGTTGGGGGCGTGGTTAATAGGGGAGTATATTTACAGCTAGAATTCACCAACTCAAGTATTTCATACACATATATATAAATAAAATAAATACTTGAATTTCCGTGTTCCGGAGGCTATCCAGTAGATGGCAGTATTGTCCTGTTTAACTTCTCCGTTCATGACTGAGTATATCATTTCAGCCACCGTGTTCAATGGAGAAGTCTGTTCTACAAAATGTACAGGCAACATGCCCCTTCCCCTTCGAACTGTCCTGGATGAACTGAAATTCTTGTTTCCATTCGTTTTGGAACTTGCAAGTGTATTTCTTCATCTTGCTCGTCGACGGCGTTGCCATGTCTGTAACTTCCTCGTTCTTCTGCTTCGTCTCCTTGTTGTGTGCGCAGTTGTGCACTCTACTCTCTAAAAGCCGTAGATGTTATGACGTCATTGGGCTGGCAAGCTGTTTATATTGTGGGAAAGCGGACGTGAGAACAGGCTGTCCCCACTCTGGTCCGCATTGAGCTGGAGGGGGGGTGGCCTCCAGCTTCGGCTGAATACCGGGAGTTTGTCGGGAGAAAATTTCTGCCGGGAGGTTATCGGGAGAGGCGCTGAATACTGGGAGTCTCCCGGTAAAACCGGGAGGGTTGGCAAGTATGACATGCACATAATCACGTTTCATCAAACATAAATTAACATTGTTACCCTAGGGTAAACTGGGTAACACATGGCACACTGACAAAGCTTAACCTATTTTTACTATAACAATCTACTAGGTTAATATAGCTTGCTTCTCTTTCTTCCCCTCCATTTTTCTGCTTTCTCTTGTATCTCTACTTATCATTACGTATATGTATTGTTGCATTTGAACAACTGTATTGTTGATAATAGAGGTAAAATATTGGTATTATTCATTATTAATAGCGCTATTTCTATTGGTATTTGTATTGCTCCATTTGTAGTGTAATAATGCTCATTGTCATTTCTGTATTATTATTTATTTCACCAGCTGCTTCTTTGCTATCACTTTTACCATCATGTGTACATATCCTATTTGCTGATGTTGCCCTATTGTTGTTGTTGTTGTTACTGTCTCTCTGTCTTATCCCCCTCTTGTCCCCACAATTTCCCCCTATGTCCTCTATTTTTTTCCTCTTTCTATCCCCTCCTGCACCAAATAATGATATAAATACATTTAATAAATTCAAGTACAAATAAGGCAACAAGAGAAGTATCCCACACTTCTCTTTTGTAAAGTAAATCTGTACAGCCGATATGGGCATCTACATTAACAATATGATTTGCCTGAGAATCTGGACAGGACAAAAAATAATAATAAAACAATTTTAAAAAAGGGATAGTAATGCATGAATACATACTTGCCAACCCTACCGGATTTTCTGGGAGACTCCCGGAATTCAGCGCCTCTCCCGAAAACCTCTCTGAAGAAATTTTCTCCCGAAAATCTCCCGGAATTCAGCCAGAGCTGGAGGCCACGCCCCCTCCAGCTCCATGCGGACCTGAGTGGGGACAGCGGCGACAGTCTGTTTTCACGTCCGCTTTCCCACGATATAAACAGCGTGCCTGCCCAATCACGTTATAACTGTAGAATGATCGAGGGCGAGTTCTTTGTTTCTTATGTGGGTTTATTGTTAGGCAGTTTCATTAACGTCCTCCCAGCGCGATAACAACACACAACAACAGCAGTCACGTTTTCGCTACCGTAAAGCAGTTCGTCTGCCGTAAACAGCAATGTTGTGACACTCTTAAACAGGACAATACTGCCATCTACTGAATAGCCTCCGGAACACTGAAATTCAAGTATTTATTTTATTTATATGTATAATAAAATATATATATATATATATATATACATATATATATATATATATATATATATATATATATATATATATATATATATATATATATATATATATATATATATAGCTAGAATTCACTGAAAGTCAAGTATTTCATACATATTTATACATATATATATATATATATATATATATATATATATATATATATATATATATATATATATATATATATATATATATATATGAAATATATATATATATATATATATATATATATATATATATATATATATATATATATATATATATATATATATATATATATATATGAAATATATATGAAAGTTGGTGAATTTTAGCTGTAAATATACTCCTCCCCTCTTAACCACGCCCCCAACCACACCTCCGCCCCGCCCCCGACACCCCACCTCCCGGAATTGGAGGTCTCAAGGTTGGCAAGTATGCATTAATAAGTACTTAATAATGACTAATTAAGAGCCAATATGTTACTAATTTGCATGTTAATAAGCAACTAGTTAATGGTGAATATGTTCCCCATACTAAAGTGTTACCGTCTATTCTAAACAGGACCAATGAGTTATGTTACTTTGGTTTATCAAGGTACATAACATAATATATCCTTATTACACTTTGAATGCTACTTCTAAGGTGCCATTGTACAACATGGACATACGATTGTACAGATGCTGAAAATTGCAGTAATTGTTCCATTTTTATCTCACTTTCACTGGGTTGTAGACCTCGCTGTTTTGACAATGTGCAATGCCTTTCATTAAACTGTGCAAAAGGACTCATTTTTTGTTGTCATACGCAAGCTAAATCCTAGCACATTATTCACAAGTGCAGAAATGCATTCACGCACACAGCAGTCCGGCACCCTTTCACCTGGGAGAAGATTAGCATAAAACCCACCACTCGTTTTTCATAGAGTGCGTGCTGTGACGGGCTAAGGGTTGTTGGAACACCTGAGCAGGTCTGTCAGAGTGCACATCAGCAACACTGCTGTGCACTGCGATGCTTCTCTGCACTTGGAATTTCTCAAAGACTCGAGGACACTAGATTCAATAGTCATCCAATTTCCTAACTCTTGAGTATGTAAAACCTATGCAAAGGTGCCCATGACAGAAGGGAAGGCTCAGCTTTGGCTTCACATTGTTTTCTTCCAAGATTATAATATTTATTTATTAATCTGTTTTGACCGTCGTTTAATTTGCAAATACTTAACGTAGGCATATGCCGCGCTATTGAGGGCTGACAACACCCCACTGTTGTAAAATTAATTATGCCACTAATGTATACTGCGTGCATGTGAAATAGCTGAACTCTCTCCAAATAGCTCATTAATCTTCAGACAGCCACTCCTGGCCTAGGTGAAGTGCTCTTGAATTTCAACACCCACCCTCTCCGGTGTAACCTTTCTCTCTCCTATCCGGGTTGCTGGAGAAGCCTATGGGGAATGGGAGCGTCGGAGGGAGAATAATATTGTCAGCGGCAGTATCTTGAGCACTTCTCTCTGAGTCATCTAATTATACACACCTACGTGGTTTACCCAAACGCTGACACATGCACACTATGCAAACAGTTCAAAGTGCCCAAGAACTGCTTGGGGATCCTGTGGTAATTTGAAAAAAAAAATGCTTTGACATAAACAACTAAAATCAAACTGTCCAGGTCCTGATGTTAGCACTTTCTGATACATACATAGTTTAATACATTTTTCACTTTAAGCAGCTAGTGAAAAAAGGTTTGATTTATTGAGAACAAATAAGGACTGAAAATAACCAAGTAATATACATGTATATATATATACATAAATATATATATATATATATATATATATACATATATATATGTATATATATATATATATATATATATATATATATATATATATATATATATATATATATATATATATATATATATATATATATATACACACATATACACACACACACACACATATTTACACACATATATATAGATGTACACACACACACTATATATATATATATATATATATATATATATATATATATATATATATATATATATATATATACATATATATATATATATATATATATATATATATATATATATATATATATATATATATATATATATATATATATATATATATATATATGTATAAATATACACACACACAAATATGTACACACAGTTCAGTTCAATTTTAGGACTAGATGGAACAATCCCATGATACAAATAACCTGAGTAGAGTGGTAACAGTAGGCTACCTCCTTCGGAGCTGCTTCAAAGCGGTTATGGTGTTGGACCTAGTTGGGTGGGATTACAAAGTAGGGGACAGAGGAGATGGGGGGATGGTTGACAGCTTCATTGGGGTCATCAGGTGGGCACCCTCCTTCACCGGTGTTTCAATGATAGGCCCACGACACCTCCAGAGGGCTCATCGGCAACACCTGGCGTCCCAGGTGAGCCCCCCTCTGCTTTTAACCATTATATGATGCAGGTCTTACTAGAGCTCCAGATGGTATCTCTCCTCTTCACCCATAGCCACCGACTGGCTGTCTCTGCTGCTCCTGAAAGGGCTCTGATGGTGTTTCGCAGGGTTTGTCCTCGAACTCCAATGTCCTTAAGCAGCCTGATGGTTGTCCGGCCCACAAAACCTCTGCAGCCAACTTCCACTGGGCAGACCTTGGCTTTCCATCCATTCTGCTTAGCATCAGCTGCCAGTTCGGTGTACTTAAGGCTTTTGCGTTCAAATGCCTCCTCCACAGCGGCCTCCCAAGGAACCGTGAGTTCTATTATGTACACAATATGCAGTGAGGAGGACCAGAGCACAAGATCTGGTCTGAGGTTTGATCTGGCTATCTCTGAAGGAAAGCAGAGCTTTTGATTGATATCCACCGCCATTTTCCAGTCGCGAGCCCTTCCGAGCTGGCCTATGTCTGGTATATGGCCTTTGGTTGACTCTGCACCTTCTCGGATGAACTCTCTTGTGGATGTATGATGTAATTTTGGCGGGGGCAGGGCATTGATCTTCACTCTTCTGGCCTCTAACGTGGCTGCTAGACACTTCAGAACCTGGTTGTGCCGCCAGGTGTAACGCCCTTGTGACAGACTTGTCTTGCAGCCAACGAGAATGTGTTTGAGGTTAGCTGGATATGGACAGAGGGGGCATGTGGGGTTCTCTCCATACCACTGTTTGAGGTTTGAGGGGGAGGGAAGGACATCATAAGTGGAGCAGAAGATGAAGCTGATGTGAACTGCCTCCACGAGACCTTTCTCCTCTCAACTCCTTCCCAGCTCATCCACTGTCCTTGCTTGACCTGTGAGACAGCCTTTGCACATCTAGCTGCCTGCTCGTGCCGACGTACCTCCTCTACAACCAGCCGACGTCGCTGAGCTGGAGCAGCCGTATGCCACAACGGTCTGCTCTCACCAAGGCCAAGGCCTCCTCTCCCTTGCTGCACAAAGCCAATGATGTCTCTGTGCCTAAGATCTTCCTTTGCTTGCAGAGTAGCTGCCGCTGCAGTCCATTTCCTTCCGGTCACCAAGGTAGGAACTGTTTGGGCAACACATGGGTCTCGAGACTCTGTTAGCGTCATTTCCAGCCTTACCTTTGCACACTTAAACTCCTCTACTAGGCTGGAAACAGGAAGCTCCAGAACACCTCTTCCATACAGTCCGATGTTACTGAAGCATTTAGGAAGACCCAGCCACTTCCTAGCAAAGGAGCTAACCAGCCTCTCCAACTTTTCTACCTTTGTGGTTGGTACTTCGTAGATGGTAAGAGGCCACATTAGCCTGGGTAGCAACCCAAATTGGAGGCACCACAGCTTCAACCGGCCAGGGAGCATGGTCTTATCAATGTTTTCAAGGCCAGTTATAGCATGTATAAGTATATAGATATACACACACTATATATATATACATATACAGTATATACACACACACATATGTACACACATGTATGTAGATGTACACACACTATATATATATATATATATATATATATATATATATATATATATATATATATATATATATATATATATATATATATATATATATATATATATATATATATACACACACACACACACACACACGTGTACACACATGTATATAGATATACACACACACTATATATATATATATATATATATATATATATATACATATATATATATATATATATATATATATATATATATATATATATACATATATATATATATATATATATATATATATATATATATATATATATATATATATATATATATATATATATATATATATATATGCTTATGCTTATGGTTGTCCATCGATTCGATGATGACCATCTTCTTTTATTTGTGAGTCTGCTGATGTTTGGACAGTCCGATCCTGAATCCACAGATGCGGTTACAGACCGGGCATGTGAAGGAGGTGCTGGGGGGAGCAGGGGTGGCTTGGCGAGCATGCCTCTTCGCACGCTTTGCTGCACGGTGTTGTGTGCGCTGTTCCTCTATATAATCCACTCCCTGTGAGGAGTGGGAGCGCCAGAGGTCTCGGCAGGAAGCAAGTTCCTCCAATGAAGAGGGGTTGATCTGGCATCTCTTCAGTGTGGTCTTCATTTGGTCTTTGAACCGCTTCTTCTGCCCACCAGCACTGCGTTGGCCAAGGTGTAACTGACCATAGAGGATTCTGCGTGGGAGTCTATGGCTGGGCATTCGGATGACATGCCCCAACCACCTGAGTTGATGTTGGGTCATGATGGACTCCACGCTGCAGCTGCCTGCCCTCTCCAGCACTTCTGTGTGCGGCACTCTGTCCTTCCATGTGATGCCAAGGATCTTCTGCAGACATCTTACATGGAAGTTCTCCAGGCTTCTCAGATGGCGGCTTTAGATAGTCCATGCCTCACATCCGTACAGTAATGCAGTGATGCATACTGCTCTGTAGACCAGCACTTTGGTGTGGAGTTTGAGGTTGCTGTTCTGAAAAACCCTTCTCCTTAGATGACCAAAAGATGCTGATGCTTGCTTGAGGCGGTTCTGGATCTCGTCATCCATTGAGCAGGTGTCAGACATTATGCTCCCCAGGTATTTGAAGGTGGGCACCGTGAGCAGCTGTTGCCCTGCTGCTGTGAGGGTTATTGTGGGGTATTGTGGGAGGTCAGCACTGGACTGACAGAGTACCTCGGTCTTCTGGGTGTTGATCGTCAGTCCCATTCTGGTATATGCAGTTACAGCTGCAGAGAGGATGTTTTGCAGAGCCTGTGGTGTATGGGCAACCAGGGCACAGTCATCAGCGTATTGCAGCTCAATGATGGTCTCTGAGGTCAGCTTGGTAGTTGCCTGTAGCCTCCTGATGTTAAACAGGTTACCATCAAGCCTGAAGTCTATGGTAACTCCAGCCTGCTCCTCCATCCCCCTACGTAGCAGTGTTGTGACACAGACGAGGAAGATGTTGAAAAGAACTGGAGCCAGCACACAGCCCTGCTTCACTCCAGTTTTCACACCAAAGGGCTCTGAGCTGTGTCTTCCCACTACCACTCGGGCCATCATCCCAGAATGGAACTGTGCAAGGATGGTGAGAAACTTGGGTGGACACCCAAATCTCTTCAGGACTTGCCACAGTAGGTCCCTGTTCACTGTGTCAAATGCCTTTGAAAGGTCGACAAAGGCAATGAACAAGTCCTTGTGCTGCTCCCGGCATTTCTCTTGGAGCTGACGTGTCACAAAGATCATGTCAACTGTCCCCCTGTCCTTCCGAAAACCACACTGCGACTCTGGGGTGACCCGTTCTGATATTGCGGTGATGAGTCTGCGGAGCATGACCTTGGTAAGTACCTTTCCAGCAATGGCCAACAGAGAGATACCCCTACTATTGGAGCAGATGGTTTTGTCTCCTTTGTTCTTGTAGATGGTCACAATGTTGGCATCTTTCCACTGTTGCGGGACACACTCTCATCTCCACACCTCTGAAATGTAGAGATGCAGTGTCCGTGTACAGATGTAGCCTCCTTCCTTGAGAAGTTCAGCCGGGATGCTGTCAGGTCCAGGGGATTTATTGTTTTTCAGGGTTTTGACTGCATGCAGGATTTCTTTGAAGGTTGGGGGGAGGTCGAGATCTGGCAAGCTAGGATGTTCAGGGAGCTCTGCAAGGACAGTTGGGTCCACTGGGGTGGGCTGGTTGAGCACGGTGTTAAAATGCTCAGCCCACCGCTCCACTATCATAGCCTGATCCTTGATTAAAGATGTTCCATCAGCAGATCTAACAGGTGCCAGGGAGCAGTTTCTGGGGCCGTAGATGGTTTACACTGCATCATAGAAACTGTGCATATAATTTCTATCAGCGTGCGACTGGATTTCATTGGCCTTTGAGATCCACCACTCATCTTGCAGTTTTCTGAGAGTTGTTTGGGCCTCAGAACGAAGGGCTTGCCATTGCTTTTTATGGAATTGGGATTGTGGGTTGTTCAGGGTGGCTCTGTGTGCCTTGTGCATTCTGTACAGGAGGGTGGAGATCTCTCCAGCATTCTGGTCAAACCAGTCCTGGTGTTTCTTGGTTTTAAAACCAATGGCTTGGGCTGCAGTGTCAAAGAGGATGGTGGATAGAGAGGTCCACTTCTCATCCATCCCAGACTCTGAGGTGATCAGCGGCTCAATGTCTGCCAGCTTCTCAGCTAGGGAGCGATGGAAGTTGTTACGGGTGTCGCTGCTGGAGAGTCTGGCACAGTTGAGTGTTTTCCTCTTTGGTGCACCGTGACATGTTAGGGGCCGGAACGTGCATTCTGACCTTTGTCAGAATCATGCGGTGGTCGGTCCAGCAGTCTGCCCCTCGCATAGCTCTTGTAATGAGCACGTCCTTGAGGTCAGCCCTACTCACGATCGCATAGTCGATCAGGTGCCAGTGTTTGGACCTGGGATGCATCCAGGATGCCTTATATTTGTTCTTTTGTTGGAAGATGGTGTTTGTGATGGTAAGATCGTGTTCCGCACAGAGACTAAGGAGTCTCATGCCATTGGGGTTGACTTTTCCAATGCCGTGGGCGCCGATCACACCATTCCAGTTTTGCGTGTTCTTTCCGACTCTTGCATTGAAATCACCAAGCAACATGATTTTGTCACTCCTCGGGATGTGACTGAGGATGTCATTGAGTGCCTGGTAGAAGCAGTCCTTCTCTTCATCATTGGATGGCAGAGTTGGTGCATAGGCACTTACCAAAGTGACATGTCTGCATTTTGCAAGGGGGATGTGAAGAGTCATGAGCCTTTCACTGACACCCACTGGTGATTCTGTGAGCTTGAGCGGAAGGCTGTTCTTGATTGCAAAACCGATTCCGTGAAGGTGTGGTCCGCCCATGGGGTATCCTTCCAAAAGAACGTATAACCCTCTCCTACTTCATTGAGTGAGCCTTCCTCGGGGAATCGGGTCTCACTGAGTGCTGCCACATCCACATTGTAGTGCTTTAGCTCGCTGGCAACAAGTGCTGTTCTGCGCTGTGGTCTGTCCGGACTGGCATCCAGGAGTGTCCTTATGTTCCATGCTGCAATTCTAAATGGTATCATCTTTGTATTTCGACCGCGTAATGGAATGTCCCGACAGGTGCGGTTTCCTGCCCGGGTACTGTGTTGAGTGGGCAATCTTTAGGCCACCTTTTGTAGGCCTTTCCCCAATTGGGGTGAGCAGTGCGGTCCCTAAATAGGGGCTGCTCAGACGCACAGGAGTCTGCCGGAAACAGCTGCCACTCAATCCCAGCTGCTAACGACCGTTGTCCTGTGCCGCTGACGTGCAGAGTTCCAGTTAAGAGCTTAATCGCCGTCAGACTTTTGAGGTCGGAGACTCAGGTAAAGAAGATACCTGCGCAATAATGGTTTTTAGAGTGGCATGAAGGGTGCGCTTTTCCCAACGCCACTACCTTGATTGTAAGAAGATCGTTCCAGTGGCAAGGGAGACCCTAGACGACCAGCATCTTCTTACAACTGAAGGAAGCTGCCGGAATCCAGGTTTTTGGGAAACCGCCTCAAAGCTTGCCGCCACCAGCTTGCTTTTCTGTCAGGGTGTGCTCCCTTAGCCTTCGTCCACTTTTACAGCCATTGTGGTGCTTCTCTCTGCTACCATCTTCTGCCGGTTCTACCGTTGAGGTCTTCGGGATCACTCTTAGTCTGGACTCTACCCTTCGACCTGTTCGGCTTGGGTAACCCTGCCAGGAGTACAAGACTCCAGCCAACATAGCTCTAGGGGTCATGGAGACACGCAAAGTGCCCCAGCACGATAAAGTGGTGATCCCGTCGGGATATATATATATATATATATATATATATGTATATATATATATATATATATATATATATATATATATATATATATATATATATATATATATATATATATATGACAAAATGGCGGCGCATGGGAATGCAGCGGCTCTGCTAACGCTCTTGGGAGTGTAGAGCGATTTGGCAAAAAACACCCGTCATTTCTGTCAATTTCATGGCTGGCTCAAAGCGTGAACACTCTGTGATCACATATGACCGACAGACAATTCTGGATGTGGATGGATCGGGTCGTTATAGACTGAAAGATGCATGTACGGTGGACCTCCTCGCTAGCATGGGAATACTTCGTGGGCTACATCGAGCGGCCTTTGTAGCAGCGGAGTCAAGTGCTAGCGGTGACCGCCAATGGAGACGACATAGGCGGTGCGAGCGGAAGCAGAAGCGGGGATGCCGAGCTGGGCTAACAACAAAGAGAAAAGCTAACCAAAGAAGCGTGGAGTCTCCGGGTAAGAAGCCATTTAAACTAGAACTAGCCGGCATCAGGCTGGATAATCCCTGCACACATAGCAATTCTCTTAGAATAAAACACAACTCACATAATGTTTTTTCTTTTGTGACCGTGTCAGAGGCAGACATACATTGTACTGAGGTAGCTAACTATGATGCGTTCAGTTTATCGCAACATCAAGCAAACAATCTGAATATCCCCGTCGTATCAATTCCTAGATATGGTCGAAACTATTTAAAGTGCAATACGCATAATAAACGCAACATTATTAATATTGCTACTTCGGATAATGTCAACAAACAATCCTCAAAACAGCCCACTACCTATAATATGGGCTTTTTAAACATAAGATCATTATCTTCCAAAACGCTATTAGTTAATGAAGTCATTAGAGACAACAAACTTGACGTCGTTGGTCTCGCCGAGACCTGGCTCAAACCAGACAATTTGTTTGCGCTAAATGAAGCATCTCCTCCTGGCTATACCAATACACATGTTGCCCGACCTCTTAAAAGGGGAGGGGGTGTCGCACTAATATACAATGAAAACTATAATCTTACACCTAACCTAAATAATAAATATAACTCGTTTGAGGTGCTCACTTTGAGTTTTGTCACACCGCTGCCTCTCCACCCTGCTGTTATCTACCGCCCCCCTGGGCCCTATTCGGACTTCATCAGTGAATTCTTAGAGTTTGTTGCCGATCTAGTGACGCACGCCAACAATATAATCATAATGGGGGACTTTAAAGGCCTACTGAAACCCACTACTACCGACCACGCAGTCTGATAGTTTATATATCAATGATGAAATCTTAACATTATAACACATGCCAATACGGCCGGGTTAACTTATAAAGTGACATTTTAAATTTGCCGCTAAACTTCCGGTTCGAAACGCCTCTGAGGATGACGTATGCGCGTGACGTAGACCGGCGAACACGGGTATGCCTTCCACATTGAAGCCAATACGAAAAAGCTCTGTTTTCATTTCATAATTCCACAGTATTCTGGACATCTGTGTTCGTGAATCTGTTTCAATCATGTTCATTGCATTATGGAGAAGGAAGCCGAGCAAGCAAAGAAGAAAGTTGTCGGTGCGAAATGGACGTATTTTTCGAACGTAGTCAGCCACAACAGTACACAGCCGGCGCTTCTTTGTTTACATTCCCGAAAGATGCAGTCAAGATGGAAGAACTCGGATAACAGAGACTCTAACCAGGAGGACTTTTGACTTGGATACACAGACGCCTGTAGAGAACTGGGACAACACAGACTCTTACCAGGATTACTTTGATTTGGATGACAAAGACGCAGACGTGCTACTGTGAGTATGCAGCTTTGGCTTTTTTTTGCGTATGTACGTAACTTTTTTTAAATATATAAGCTTTATGAACCTTGGGTTAGGTGAACGGTCTTTTGGGCTGAGTGATTGTGTGTGTTGATCATGTGTTTGAATTGTATTGGCGTGTTCTATGGAGCTAGGAGCTAGCAGAGGAGCTAAAAGCTAGCATAACACGTACCGTACCGTACGTGCGCGTCACGTACGTAACTTTTTAAAAATATATAAGCTTTATGAACCTTGGGTTAGGTGAACGGTCTTTTGGGCTGAGTGATTGTGTGTGTTGATCAGGTGTTTGAATTGTATTGGCGTGTTCTATGGAGCTAGGAGCTAGCAGAGGAGCTAGGAGCTAGCAGAGGAGCTAGGAGCTAGCATAACAAACACGCAGGTGTTATTATGCAGGATTAATTTGTGGCATATTAAATATAAGCCTGGTTGTGTTGTGGCTAATAGAGTATATATATGTCTTGTGTTTATTTACTGTTGTAGTCATTCCCAGCTGAATATCAGGTACCGTAAGTATGCAGCCTTGGCTGCTAAACATTTGATAACTTGACCGTATGTGCGCGTCACGTACGTAACTTTTTAAAAATATATAAGCTTTATGAACCTTGGGTTAGGTAAACGGTCTTTTGGGCTGAGTGATTGTGTGTGTTGATCAGGTGTTTGAATTGTATTGGCGTGTTCTATGGAGCTAGGAGCTAGCAGAGGAGCTAGGAGCTAGCATAACAAACACGCAGGTGTTTTTATGCAGGATTAATTTGTGGCATATTAAATATAAGCCTGGTTGTGTTGTGGCTAATAGAGTATATATATGTCTTGTGTTTATTTACTGTTGTAGTCATTCCCAGCTGAATATCAGGTCACCCCCGGCTCTCACAGCATCTTCCCTATCTGAATAGCTTCAACTCCCCACTAGTCCTTCACTTGCACTTTACTCATCCACAAATCTTTCATCCTCGCTCAAATTAATGGGGAAATTGTCGCTTTCTCGGTCCGAATCTCTCTCACTTCATGCGGCCATCATTGTAAACAATAGGGAACTTTGCGTATATGTTCAACTGACTACGTCACGCGACTTCCGGTAGGTGCAAGCCTTTTTTTTATCAGATACCAAAAGTTGCAATCTTTATCGTCGTTGTTCTATACTAAATCCTTTCAGCAAAAATATGGCAATATCGCAAAATGATCAAGTATGACACATAGAATAGATCTGCTATCCCCGTTTAAATAAAAAAAAATAATTTCAGTAGTCCTTTAATATCCATATGAATACCCCATCGGACCCTACATGCGTGGCGCTCCAGACTATAATTGATAGCTGTGGTCTTACACAAATAATAAATGAACCCACGCATCGCAACGGTAATACGATAGATCTAGTGCTTGTCAGGGGTGTCACCACCTCTAAAGTTACGATACTCCCGTACACTAAAGTAATGTCCGATCATTACCTTATAAAATTCGAAGTTCTGACTCATTGTCAACAAACTAATAATAATAATAATAACTACTATAGCAGCCGCAACATTAATGCTGCCACAACGGCGACTCTTACTGACCTACTGCCTTCGGTAATGGCACCATTCCCAAATTATGTGGGCTCTATTGATAACCTCACTAACAACTTTAATGACGCCCTGCGCGACACCATTGATATTGTAGCACCGCTAAAGCTAAAAAGGGCCCCTAAAAGGCGTACCCCATGGTTTACAGAAGAAACTATAGCCCAGAAATTATCATGTAGAAAGCTGGAACGCAAATGGCGTGCGACTAAACTTGAGGTTTTCCATCAAGCATGGTGTGATAGTTTAATAACTTATAAACGCATGCTTACCTCAGCTTAAGCTAAATATTACTCAAATCTCATCCACCTCAACACAAATGATCCTAAATTTCTGTTTAGTACAGTAGCATCGCTAACCCAACAAGGGACTTCTCCCAGTAGCTCCACCCACTCAACAGATGACTTTATGAATTTCTTTAATAAGAAAATTGAAGTCATTAGAAAAGACTATGCATCTCAGCTACAACTGGGTTCTATTAACACAGATACGACTGTATATACGACGGATACCGCCCTCCAAAATAGTTTCTCTCTCTTTGATGAAATAACATTGGAGGAATTGTCAAAATGTGTAAATGGGACAAAACAAACAACATGTTTACTTGACCCAATTCCTGGGAAACTTATCAAGGAGCTTTTTGTATTACTAGGTCCATCAGTGTTAAATATTATAAACTTATCACTTTCCTCTGGCACTGTTCCCCTAGCATTCAAAAAAGCGGTTATTCATCCTCTACTCAAAAGACCTAACCTCGATCCTGATCTCCTGGTAAACTACCGGCTGGTGTCCCACCTTCCGTTTATCTCGAAAATCCTCTAAAAAATTGTAGCACAGCAGCTAAATGAACACTTAGCGTCTAACAATCTCTGTGAACCTTTTCAATCCGGTTTCAGGGCAAATCAATCTACGGAGACAGCCCTCGCAAAAATGACTAATGATCTACTGCTAACGATGGATTCTGATGCGTCATCTATGTTGCTGCTTCTTGATCTTAGCGCCGCTTTCGATACTGTTGATCATAATATTTTATTAGAGCGTATCAAAACGCGTATTGGGATGACAGACTTAGCCTTGTCTTGGTTTAACTCTTATCTTACTGACAGGATGCAGTGTGTCTCCCATAACAATGTGACCTCGGACTATGTTAAGGTAACGTGCAGAGTTCCCCAGGGTTCGGTTCTTGGCCCTGCACTCTTTAGTATTTACATGCTGCCGCTAGGTGACATCATACGCAAATACGGTGTTAGCTTTCACTGTTATGCTGATGACACCCAACTCTACATGCCCCTAAAGCTGACCAACACGCCGGATTGTAGTCAGCTGGAGGCGTGTCTTAATGAAATTAAACAATGGATGTCCACTAACTTTTTGCAACTCAACGCTAAGAAAACGGAAATGCTGATTATCGGTCCTGCTCAACACCGACATCTATTTAAAAATACCACCTTAACATTTGACAACCAAACAATTAAACAAGGTGACTCTGTAAAGAATCTGGGTATTATCTTCGACCCAACTCTCTCGTTTGAGTCGCACATTGAGTGTTACTAAAACGGCCTTCTTTCATCTCCGTAATATCGCTAAAATTCGTCCCATTTTGTCCACAAGCGATGCTGAGATCATTATCCATGCGTTCGTTACATCTCGTCTCGATTACTGTAACGTTTTATTTTCGGGCCTCCCTATGTCTAGCATTAAAAGATTACAGATGGTACAAAATGTGGCTGCTAGACTTTTGACAAAAACAAGAAAGTTTGATCATATTACGCCTATACTGGCTCACTTGCTCTGGCTTCCTGTGCACCTAAGATGCGACTTTAAGGTTTTACTACTTACGTATAAAATACTACACGGTCAAGCTCCTGCCTATCTAGCTGATTGTATTGTACCATATGTCCCGGCAAGAAATCTGCGTTCAAAGAACTCCGGCTTATTAGTGATTCCCAGAGCCCAAAAAAAGTCTGCGGGCTATAGAGCGTTTTCCATTCGGGCTCCAATACTATGGAATGCCCTCCCGGTAAAAGTTAGAGATGCTACCTCAGTAGAAGCATTTAAGTCTCATCTTAAAACTCATTTGTATACTCTAGCCTTTAAATAGACTCCCTTTTTAGACCAGTTGATCTGCCGTTTCTTTTCTTTTCTTTTCTACTCTGCTCCAAACCCGGGGTGGACCGCTAGCCTGTTCATCAGATGGGGACATCTCTACGCTGCTGACTCGTCTCCACTCGGGGTAGTTCCTGCTGGCCCCACTATGGACTGGACTCTCGCTGATGTGTTGGACTTTCACAATATTATGTCAGACCCACTCGACATCCATTGCTTTCGGTCTCCCCTAGAGGGGGGGGTTACCCACATATGCGGTCCTCTCCAAGGTTTCTCATAGTCATTCACATTGACGTCCCACTGGGGTGAGTTTTCCTTGCCCGTATGTGGGCTCTGTACCGAGGATGTCGTTGTGGCTTGTACAGCCCTTTGAGACACTTGTGATTTAGGGCTATATAATTAAACATTGATTGATGATTGATTGATTGATATATATATATATATATATATATATATATATATATATATATATATACACACACACATATGTACACACATGTATATAGATGTACACACACACCATATATATATATATTTATATATATATATATATATATATATATATATATATATATATATATATATATATATATATATATATATATGTATATGTGTGTGTGTGTATACATACATGTATGTACATATGTGTGTGTATATACATACATATGTGTACATATGTGTGTGTGTGTATATATATATACACAGACATACGTACACACATGTATATACTGTAGATATACACACACTATATATATACATATGTGGGTGTGTGTATATATATATATATATATATATACATGTGTACATATGTGTGTATATATATACATATGTGTACATATGTGTGTGTGTATATATACCTATGTGTACATATGTGTGTGTGTGTGTGTGTGTGTGTGTATATATATGTATATATACTGTATATATATACACATACATACATACACTACCGTTCAAAAGTTCAATAGCCTTCATTTCTAAGAACAAGAATAGACTGTCGAGTTTCAGATGAATGTTCTCTTTTTCTGGCCATTTTGAGCGTTTAATTGACCCCACAAATGTGATGCTCCAGAAACTCAATCTGCTCAAAGGAAGGTCAGTTTTGTAGCTTCTGTAACGAGCTCAACTGTTTTCAGATGTGTGAACATGATTGCACAAGGGTTTTCTAATCATCAATTAGCCTTCTGAACCAATGAGCAAACACATTGTACCATTAGAACACTGGAGTGATAGTTGCTGGAAATGGGCCTCTATACACCTATGTAGATATTGCACCAAAAACCAGACATTTGCTGCTAGAATAGTCATTTAACACATTAGCAATGTATAGAGTGTATTTCTTTAAAGTTAAGACTAGTTTAAAGTTATCTTCATTGAAAAGTACAGTGCTTTTCCTTAAAAAAAAAGGACATTTCAATGTGACCCCAAACTTTTGAACGGTAGTGTACATACGTTTATACACACATATGTATATATACACACACACACACACACACACACACACATATATATATATATATATATATATATATATATATATATATATATATATATATATATATATATATATATATACATATATACACATATATAAACACACACACACACACACACATATATATATATATATATATATATATATATATATATGTGTGTGTGTGTGTGTTTATACATGTGTGTGTATATATATATATATATATATATATATATATATATATATATATATATATATATATATATATATATATATATATATATATATATATATATATATGTTAGGTCAGGAAAAATCACAAGAGGCTATATCATCCCTTCAAGCCTGTTTCGCAGGTTTCCATTTTTATTCATAAAAATCCTCTGACGGTGTTTTGTTTTGTTTATACTTGCCGGGTCAAATGATTAATTATTATGAATCATTAGTCAACTTCAAAAGTAATGCACTTTCCGGTACAATTTCTTAAATTTTGATTCGCCGAATGTTTTATCGATCACAAATACTGCATTTCCGGTATTAGGACTCCCGGGTGTTATTGTTTTTGGTATGGCGAGCAATAAACCCGAGAAGAAGCTTCAACGAAAAGTGGCTTCGGGAACCACTTTTCAGCAAATGGCTCACTTATGAAGATGGAAAGATGTTTTGCACGCCATGCAAACAGGCTAACAGAAAGAACACATTTACGACCGGGTGCACTGATTTTCAAAGATCCAGCCTCACCAGACACCAAGAAACATCATGGTACACCTTTCCTGCTTGTCGGCTCCCAGACCGTGGTCGAGGAGCGTGGGGGAGACGTTCCCTCCAGGGCCGATGTATTGTTGGGGGTAGTGGGTCCCTACAATTCCGTTCTTTGGTCGGATTGTGTTACAACTCTTTGTTTATGTTTTCCACAAAGCCAACTGGACATGCACCATGCTATTCACACTCGCTACCTCTCCTAACTTACACACGTCACTCACCCCACATACCGCCATTCTTAGTGAAGTGAAGTGAAGTGAATTACATTTATATAGCGCTTTTTCTCAAGTGACTCAAAGCGCTTTACATAGTGAAACCCAATATCTAAGTTACATTCAAACCAGTGTGGGTGGCACTGGGAGCAGGTGGGTAAAGTGTCTTGCCCAAGGACACAACGGCAGTGACTAGGATGGCGGAGCGGGGATCGAACCTGCAACCCTCAAGTTGCTGGCACGGCTGCTCTACCAACCGAGCTATACCGGTTGTTAAAGGGGAACACACAGCTTATGGCCATCACAAAGCCAGAGATGAAATGCTTGAGGCATTGAGTGCCACTGTATTAAATTACATTGAAAGTAACTTGCAAAATTCTAAGTTTGTGGCATTATTTTTCATGAAAATGTAGATGTTGCGGTTTTTAAACGACTGATGATCTACATAGTCTCAAGTTTCAAGTTTATTATTCTTCGGTCAATCGTCAACAAAATAAACAAACAGTACATTCTTAAATTGAAAATGAAAATGTTGCAGACCGAAAGGGTTTAGGCTGAAGTTGAACACTTATTGCGCCTAACCCTATAAACAATGTCAAGTACAAAATAAACTTCCGAAAATTATTGAATGTCCTTTGTACAACATATTATAAATACACATTATACATAACATAAACACAGTTCAATTATATACACAGTAAAGGCATGTGAAATATCCTTGTAGACATGTTAAACCTTTGTACCAATTTATATACAATATACAAACAATTGTACTTCCATTATTATTTATAACCCACATTTAGTATTTGAATTAACATTGATCATAGTATTAACTACTGTGTTGATTCTAGAGTGATATATTTTTTCAAGACATTGGTCTTAAAGTGTTTTTTAAATGTGTGAATAGAACTGGAACATTTTAAGGAATAATCCAAGCTGTTCCACAGTTGAACCCCCCTGACAGAAACACATCTACTTTTTAAGCTTGTTCTTAACTTAGCTTTCTGGAAGACAGCTGAACCTCTGAGGTCATAGGGATTCTCTCTGGGTTTAAACCTCTCCTGTAGACACCCAGGCAGCATGTGGTTATGAGCTTTGTTCGTCACAATAGCAGTGTTGAGGTCAACAAGATCGTGCAGTTTTAATGTTTTTAATTTAATAAACAGAGCATTGGTATGGTCATGATAATCTGCATAATTTACAATTCTAATCACTTTCTTTTGAAGTAAGAATATAGATTTAATGTTTGTTTTGTAATTGTTACCCCAGATTTCGACACAATAATTAAGATAAGGGAGTACAAAAGAATTATATAACATGATAAGAGCCTTTTGATTTACTGAGTTTTTTATTTTATGTAACATAGCAATATTTTTTGCCATCTTTGTCTTGAGTATATTTATGTGCAGTTTCCAATTTAATTTATCTATATGGATTCCCAAAAATTTTGTTGAATACACCCTTTCTATCTCCATATCATCAATTCTTATATGACACTGTTTGTTATTTTTCCTATTTCCAAAAATTATATATTTTGTTTTATTTAGGTTGATTGATAGTTTATTGGCATCAAACCATTGCTTTAGTATGTGGAGTTCACTCTCTACAGTCCCTAAAAGATGGCCAAGGTCTTGCCCAGAACAGTATAGACTTGTATCATCAGCAAAGAGAATACAGTTGAGTTTTTTAAAGATTTTACAGATATCATTAATGTACAATAAAAACAATTTTGGTCCCAATACAGAACCTTGGGGTACTCCATGTGTTATAATCTTTTTATCTGAATCTACATTATTCATATGCACGTACTGTTCTCTGCCACCAAGATAACTTTTCAACCAATCATGAGCAAGACCTCTAAAACCATACCTCTGCATTTTGTTTAAAAGCAATGTATGATCGATGGTGTCAAAGGCCTTGCTCAGGTCAATAAAAACGCCAACAACAAACTCCCTCTTATCAATTGCAGTGGTTACCTCCTCAACTAGTTCCATCACTGCCATGGAAGAGGACCTGTTTGGTCGAAAGCCGTATTGGTGTTCACTTAGCAAGTGTTGCTTGTCAATAAAACTGTCTAATCTTGACACAAATAATTTTTCAAGGATTTTTGAAAATTGTGAGAGTATAGAAATAGGCCTATAGTTGGTGAACTGATGCTTATCTCCACTTTTGAAGATGGGAATAACTTTTGGCGTTTTCATTTTCTTTGGGAAAACACCTTTTATAAAAGAAATATTACATACATAAGTGAAGGGAACAGCTATAAAATCAACAATTTCCCTGATCAGAGAAAAGTCCAAGTCACAGCAGTCTGTTGACTTCTTGTTTTCTTGAGAATTTACAATTTCTGTGATTTCACTTTCATGGACGGGGGAAATGAAAAACGATTCTAAGTTGCTTTGAATGGTATGTTCATTAAATTTGACACTGTTTTCGGGTTGTACAATTTCATTTGCTAAATTAGGTCCAACATTCACAAAAAAGGTGTTAAAAGCATCCGTTATTTCCTTAGGGTCATTTAGAGTTTGATTATTTTCTATGAAATAGCTTGGATGTTCCTTATTTGTCATGTTTTTTTTTAATGATACCATTCAAAACTTTCCACGTACCCTGGATGCTATTTTTATGTTGTTCTAATAGGTTACAGTTAAATGTTCTTTTGCTGTGCTTTATTATTTGTGTTAACTTATTTTTATACATTTTATATTTGTGTTCAGTTTCTTTGGTTCTGTGCTTTAAATGTCTTCTGTAAAGATAATTTTTCTTTTTGCAGGACTTCAATAGTCCCTTTGTGATCCATGGTTTGTCCTTAACAGTGCTGTCCTTAATGTAATGTTTTTTCATTGGACAGTGCTTATCATACAATGTTATGAAAATGTTGAGAAAATGTTCGTATGCCTCATCTGGGTCTGTGGAGGTGTAAACCTCCCCCCAGTCTTGAGCACATAACTCAGACTTGAATGCTGCCATAGTTTCTGGCGTTTGATGTCTAACAAATCTATATTGAACTGCTTTTTTGGTCCCTCTCTGATCAAAGAAATTGTGGAAAATACTGAATACAGGTAGATGATCACTTATGTCATTGAGTAGTAGTCCTGCTGTTATTTGATTCTCAGGTTGATTGGTGAAAATGTTATCTATCAGTGTGGCAAAGTCTACTGTTATTCTGGTAGGTTTTATGATAAGGGGAAAAAAATTATTACTGTACAATCCTGTTATAAAATCGGTTGTTTTGGTACTGTCCATGGGATTCAGAAGATTAATATTAAAATCACCGCACACAATATGGAGCTTGTTTGACTTATTAAACAAATAGTCCAATTTTTGATTAAATGTGTCTAGACATGATCCAGGTGTTCTATAAACACAACTAACATTTATTTTTTTTGATTTTTCTACTTCAATTTCTACAGTAATACATTCAAAAATTCCAGCTATAGCAGTTGATTTGCTGTCAATTTTCCAACATTTTAAATCATGATTTACAAAAAGTGCTACTCCTCCTCCCCTTTTTCCAACTCTGTTTGTGGTGAATAATTCATAACCATCCAATCTCATATCACAACACTTGTTCTCATCGAGCCAAGTCTCTGAGACTGCAACAATACTAAATTTTTTGAACTGGCTCAGATATTCACTAATATTGTCAACATTTTTATACAAGCTTCGGCTATTAAAATGTATTACAGTAAAAGATTTGTCCATATTCACACATTTAAATTGTTCGTCTGTGTAGTACTCACAGTTTCTGGTAATGTTATTGTAAAGATTGCAGTCTGGATCTATATCACTGCCAAACTCATTTGAATTACAGTTATAATTGATGTTGTCATAAAAATCTAGTTGAATATGATTGTAATTATTATACAGTTCTCTACTATGAATATTATCAGTACTTCTACATTCAGATTCCTTATTACCAATATTAGTAAAGATATTTTTTAATTCACTTTCCATTATATTTTAATGTATTTTTCTTTGTACAAATGACACATTTGTATCCACCTCCAGTGAAACATTTACACTAAACACACACACACATTAATATGATTATATAGTTCAGGTCTTAAACTCACTGTGACTCATAAACACACTTTGTTGATGAGACCGTTATGGAGAGTCTTTATACGCCTTGATGTAGCTGTCTGCCTCGGCTACTGTTCCGAGCCAAATGCGGATGCCGTCCGTCTGTGTGATGCGGAGCTTGGCCGGGTAAAGTAGCGAGGGTTTGAGTCCCATCTTGTACAATGACGCCATCACAGTCCGGTAAGCCCTCCGCTGATTCACTACCTCTGGAGAGTAGTCCTCGTACACTCTGAACGTGTGCCCGTGATATTGCAGCGTACCCCTCTTCCTTGCCTCCCGAATCAGCAGGTCTTTGCTCTGGAAGCGATGAAAAGAAAGCAGGATAGGTCGGGGGCTTGTCCCCGTGTCTCGGCTTGGGAGCCAGGCTGCGATGAGCGCGGTCCAGCTCAGGTGGAGAGGCGAATACTTCCTCACCAAGTACTTCTTTCAGCAGCATGGAGAAAAACTTGGTAGGTTGCAGGCCTTCTATCCCTTCGGGTAAGCCAACTAGCCGGGCATTACTCCGCCTGCTCCTTCCCTCCAGGTCAGTGAGCTTAGCCTTTAGCTTCTGGTTGTCAGTCTGTAGCATGTCACAAACAGCCTCCACCTGCTCCAATCGCTGATGTATCGAATCGGCATTTTCTTCCAGAGAGGACAGTCTGTGGTTATGACTATTGACTGTGTTTTGAAGTCCGTCCAGTTTCTCGTTCACCTCGTTAAAGGATGTTTTAAGCTCTGTTAGCAAGGTTGATCTATGGTCCGACAGTATGGCTATCAGATCAGCCTTGCCAACGGCTGCAGCATCGACCTCTGCCTTCTCTTGTGGTTTTGCAGATTTGGGAGGCATTATTGTGGTGAAGCGAGTTTTTTATGAGTCGTAGTTGTAAAAAATAAATTTACCAGCGGTTAGATGCTCGTAAAATACAGGTCGGGTGCATGTCAAAAAGGTAGAGTTTAAGCAGGAGCTGGAGGCTAACACGTCTTCACGCCAATCTATCACACATACAGGTGAGAATAATCAATTAAATGTGTCATATGCATGTATGCCCTGGCACACCATTATCATCATTTCATGACCGAAGCAAAAAACTTTTTACACTTTTATACTGAAATAAATACACCTACTACTTCTTAAATGAAAATATAAAAAATAATACCGGCAGCGGTAAAGTTTAGATACATGAAGGAAAGAAGGAAGTGAATGAATGTTTATAACTGAATAAATTTACACATGCATAAAAATTTGGTTTCTTTTGCATAATTTTTTTAATTAATTAAGTAACGTTTAAGACAACCTTTTTCCAAAACACAATATAGAATGTGGGATATAACAGGATAATGCATACATTTATCATTTGTTTTCAAAACGCTTACAAAAAAGTGGCACCCCAAAAATGTACTGTGGGACCCCATTTGTATGACTTGATGGGGTCCCCGGGACCCCATTTTGAAAATGTCTAACGCCAACACTGGGTCTTACTGGGAATATTGTGTAAAAAAGATTGATACTTCTTCAGTTTTCATGACAGAGATTTGCCACCCGAAAGAAAACTAATCAGAATAAGTGGCTTAGAAGTTCAAAAATGTGTGTGTGCGTGTGTGTGTGTGTGTATAACTAACTGCACCTACAGTACTCTAATCAGCAGATAGAATATTGTAAGTGTGGCTGTGAATCAGCGCTTAAGTTTATTTCCCTTCATTACTCTCCATTAGGGTGGTGGTTTTCCACAGCATATTGAAATTGGGTGATCAGAGAAATGTTTTGTAATTACCTCCAAGGGTCTGTGTGGTGGGTCAAGTTCGGTCAAGTTCAGTTTCCCCCCAACCCGTCCATATTTTCAACTCCTAAACTACAGTTTCATTACATTTCCTGCATTTTCCTTGACTCCACACCAGAAGTCGGAATCAACACTAAAGTTCAGCCAGACATTTTCAAATGAGTCCGTCCTCGTCAGCATGAAAAAAAAACCAAGGTGTTCTCAGGCGACAGCTCCATCTTTCATTCAAAATTACAGTTGAAAATCATTTAGAGTTAATGAATACTGCTCTTTTTTTTAATCTTTTTTTTTTTTGCCACAACAGACTGCAACTGAAGTGTGTGTGTGTGTGTGGGGGGGGGGGGGGGGGGTAGTATAGCTCGGTTGGTAGAGGGTTCCAGGTTCGATCCCTGCTTCTGCCATCCCAGTCACTGCTCCCAGTGCCACCCACACTGGTTTAAATGTAACTTAGATATTGGGTTTCACTATGTAAAAGCGCTTTGAGTCACTAGAGAAAAGCGCTATATACATATAATTCACTTCACAACTTTCAAGCTGTGTTCAAACTTCTGCTGTCCGTGTATCATAAAATTGGTGAGATTTTTACAATTAAGCTTCAGCACTTGTGAGTCCAGAATCGTGTTCCATCTAAACCAGCATCTCCGGAAGCTTTAAAAGAGCTGAGCACCGTGGCCTGATCCATCGATATTGTTACATTGTTTCCTCTCTCCATCCACTCAGCACATCTCCTACCCCAACCATACTATTTTTACCTGCGCTTAGTTACCGTCTCTGTGCATGTGACGTCAAGCCAGGGAGAGAAAGAGACTGTGCATCAGTGTTCAGCTGCAGTCTACTGAAAGGGGCACAGGTTTCTAGAGGGCACTAACTTTCTGATGTATTTTACACAGTATATCCCGCCCTCTTCCGACTTCTAGGACGTAACAACGTAGTTCCGTATGTACGTACGCAACATATGCACGTGCATTAGCTTTCGGTGTTGTTAACTAGTAATAGCGATTTGGATAGTGAGTGTTAGATGTCATTGAATGTATATATTCTAGGGTTATACGGTATACCGGTATTAGTATAGTACCGCGATACTAATAAATCATATTCGGTACTATACCGCCTCTAAAAAAGTACAAGTACCAATGATTGTCACACACACACAAGGTGTGGTGAAATGTGTCCTCTGCATTTGACCCATCCCCTTGTTTACCCCCTGGGAGGTGAGGGGAGCAGTGGGCAGCAGCGGTGGCCGCGCCCGGGAATCATTTTTGGTGATTTAACCCCCAATTCCAACCCTTGATGCTGAGTGCCAAGCAGGGAGGTAATGGGTCCCATTTTTATAGTCTTTGGTATGACTCGGCCGGGGTTTGAACTCACAACCTACCAATCTCAGGGCGTACACTCTAACCACTAGGCCACTGAGTAGATGGCCTAGTGGTTAGAGATATTAACAGTAAATGAACAAGTAGATGAATCATTCATTTTCTACCACTTGTCCTTAATAATTTTGACAAAATAATAGAATGATAAATGACACAAAATAATATAATGATAAATGTCAGCAGCTAAATTAGGAGCCTTTGTTTGTTTACTTACTACCAAAAGACAAGTTGTCTTGTATGTTCACTCTTTTATTTAAGAACAAACCTGCAATAAGAAACATATGTTTAATGTACCCTAAGATTTGTTGTGAAAATAAAGCCAATAATGCCATTTTTTGTAGTCCTCTTTATTTAAAAAAGTATCGAAAAGTACCAAAAAATACTCAAAAGTATCGAAATAATTTTGGTACCGGTACCAAAATATTGGTATTGGGACAACACTAGTATATTCTATCATATCAACAACATAACTGCAAATTGTTCATTACTTCCCTCGGACTGCTGTTTGCATGTGCCTTCTGCGTGTACGTGTTGGCGAGACAGGGTGAGTGACAGTCGTGAACACCAATAATTTTATCCGGGCCGGTAAAAAAAAATTCACTACACAAACTTAATAATTGTGAAAAATATAAACCATTTTATCACAAATGTGTTCTGTTAAAGGCCTACTGAAACCCACTATTAAGGACCACGCAGTCTGATAGTTCATATATCAATGATGAAATCTTAACATTGCAACACATGCCAATACGGCCGGGTTAACTTATAAAGTGCAATTTAAAATTTCCCGGGAAATATCCGGCTGAAAACATCTCGATATGATGAAGTTTGCGCGTGACGTCACGGATTGTAGCAGACATTTTGGAACAGCACGGTGGCCAGCTTAATGCGTCTGTTTTCATCGCAAAATTCCACAGTATTCTGGACATCTGTGTTGGTGAATCTTTTGCAATTTGTTTAATGAACAATGAAGACAGCAAAGAAGAAAGCTGTAGGTGGGATCGGTGTATTAGCGGCTGGCTACAGCAACACAACGCCGTCAGCCGCCGCGTCGCCGCGCCGCCGCGCCGCCGCGCTGCTGTCCTCACCGGTGTGTCTGGGTTGATTTCCTCATTCTCCAGGCCGCCGATCGCACCGATGATCGTGGTGAAGACCTCCGTCGCGCCGTCGATCGCTGGAACGCAGGTGAGCACGGGTGGTGATGAGCAGATGAGGGCTGGCATAGGTGGAGAGCTAATGTTTTTAGCATAGCTCTGTCGAGGTCCCGTAGGTAAGTTAGCTTCCATGGCGTCGTTAGCAGCAGCATTGCTAGATTTTACCAGGCGGGACAGCATTAACCGTGTGGTTACAGGTCCAGGGTTTAGTTCAGTGTCTCCTGAGAGTAGAAGTAATAGTAGTATTGTTGATCTTCGGTCTATCCTTCCAGTCAGGGGCATGTTTCTTCTGTTTCTATCCGCAGTTAAGCACGATGCTATCACTTTAGCTCCGAAGCTAAAGTGCTTTGCCGATGTATTGTCGTGGAGATAAAAGTCACTGTGAAAGTCCATTTCGCGTTCTCGACTCTCATTTTCAAGAGGATATAGTATCTGAGGTGGTTTAAAATACAAATCCGTGATCCACAATAGAAAAAGGAGAAAGTGTGGAATCCAATGAGCCCTTTTACCTAAGTTACGGTCAGAGCGAAAAAAGATACATCCTGGCGTCCTGCACTGCACTGTAATCCTTCACTCTCACTTTCCTCATCCATAAATCTTTCATCCTCGCTCAAATTAATGGGGTATTTGTCGCTTTCTCGGTCCAAATCTCTCTCGCTGCTGGTGGCCATGATTGTAAACAATGTGCAGATGTGAGGCGCGCCACAACCTGTGACGTCACGCTACTTCCGGTACAGGCAAGCCTTTTTTATCAGCGACCAAAAGTTGCGAACTTTATCGTCGATGTTCTCTACTAAATCCTTTCAGCAAAAATATGGCAATATCGCGAAATGATCAAGTATGACACATAGAATGGACCTGCTATCCCCGTTTGAATAAGAACATTTCATTTCAGTAGACCTTTAAACCACCAATGGGAACACAATGGTTCTTCTTATATTTTGACTGTGAGTAAGTTGCCAACAGCCCCTTGAAACACTGATCTAAGTCACGGTTAGGTACAGTTTATGCATAGAGGGCACTGATCATTGGAACCTGTTCTTTTTACGGTTCAAACCACCAGGATGCGCCCCACCTGCCCAAGGTGGGGACAAAACAGTACACTGCAAAGTCGGTGTTTGAGGCAATTTATGGTCTGGCTCACCTGTTTAAAGGGCAGCACGGCCACCATTTCATCTGTTCTTTTTGTTAGCGGGTGAACCAATCAAATCCAACATTTTCTCCGAGCTGTGGGAGGTAGTTTAAGAGAATTTGTGATGAATTTAGTCTTTTCTGACTTATACATGTTATGTTGGATACTCGTGTTAAACAATCTCAAAGCATCAAATCATTATGGCCAGGGCTGGGCGATATGGACGAAAAAGTATATCTCAATATATTTTTACCTAAACTTGATATTCGATATATATTTCAATATGTTTTCCGGTGAAAGTATACATATAAAAATATACATTTTTGAGCGAGATTCAGTGAAATTGAAGTGAATGACTACTGTACTGTATACAGTCAGTGGCACTTTTATTAATCCAGTTGTCATGTCTGTTGATCATGTTTTTGTTTTAGTCATGTTCGGTTTTGTTTTTGGACTCTTTGTGCACTCTTGTTTGTTTTGTCACCATAGCAACCCATTAGTTTTCACCTGTCATGTCACGCACCTGTCTCACGCTTTGCACTCGCACACCTATCACCAATCATGTCACTGCTATTTAAGACTGTCTGTTTCTGCTGATCGGCCTGGTGACATTATCTATCCTATCCATCCATACTACCTCTGCTACCCATGAGATTCCTGTTTATTATAGTTCATGCTTCATGCCATGCCACAGTAAGTGTTTTTGTTTATTGTTCATAGTTTCTGCCTTTGTGCAAGTTTTGTTTCATTAGCCAAGTTTGTTCTCCGCCATTGTGCGCGCCTTTTGTTTGCTTCCTTTTTTTTGTAGTTTGTTAGTGTTTAAATAAATATGTACTTACAATCACGCCTTGCCCGCGCCAACTTTCCTTTGCATTCCGGGAAAACAAACCCCAAGATCCACGTACTGACACCAGTTAGTCAAGATGGGTATTAACAGCACAGAAAAGAAACTGTTTAAGTAGCGCAGAATGACAGACTTAGCCTTGTCTTGGTTTAACTCTTATCTTACTGACAGGATGCAGTGTGTCTCCCATAACAATGTGACCTCGGACTATGTTAAGGTAACGTGCGGAGTTCCCCAGGGTTCGGTTCTTGGCCCTGCACTCTTTAGTATTTACATGCTGCCGCTAGGTGACATCATACGCAAATACGGTGTTAGCTTTCACTGTTATGCGGATGACACCCAACTCTACATGCCCCTAAAGTTGACCAACACGCCGGATTGTAGTCAGCTGGAGGCGTGTCTTAATGAAATTAAACAATGGAACTAACTTTTTGCAACTCAACGCTAAGAAAACGGAAATGCTGATTATCGGTCCTGCTCAACACCGACATCTATTTAAAAATACCACCTTAACATTTGACAACCAAACAATTACACAAGGCGACTCGGTAAAGAATCTGGGTATTATCTTCGACCCAACTCTCTCGTTTGAGTCACACGTTAAGAGTGTTACTAAAACGGCCTTCTTTCATCTCCGTAATATCGCTAAAATTTGTTCCATTTTGTCCATAAGTGATGCTGAGATCATTATCCATGCGTTCGTTACATCTCGTCTCGATTACTGTAACGTTTTATTTTCGGGCCTCCCTATGTCTAGCATTAAAAGATTACAGATGGTACGAAATGCGGCTGCTAGACTTTTGACAAAAACAAGAAAGTTTGATCATATTACGCCTATACTGGCTCACCTGCACTGGCTTCCTGTGCACCTAAGATGCGACTTTAAAGTTGTACTACTTACGTATAAAATACTACACGGTCAAGCTCCTGCCTATCTAGCTGATTGTATTGTACCATATGTCCCGGCAAGAAATCTGCGTTCAAAGAACTCCGGCTTATTAGTGATTCCCAGAGCCCAAAAAAAGTCTGCGGGCTATAGAGCGTTTTCTATTCGAGCTCCAATATTATGGAATGCCCTCCCGGTAAAAGTTAGAGATGCTACCTCAGTAGAAGCATTTAAGTCTCATCTTAAAACTCATTTGTATACTCTAGCCTTTAAATAGACTCCCTTTTTAGACCAGTTGATCTGCCGTTTCTTTTCTTTTCTTTTCTACTCTGCTCCGGGGTGGACCGCTAGCCTGTTCATCGGATGGGGACATCTCTATGCTGCTGACCCGTCTCCGCTCGGGATGGTTCCTGCTGGCCCCAACATGGACTGGACTTTCGCTGATGTGTTGGACTTTCACAATATTATGTCAGACCCACTCGACATCCATTGCTTTCGGTCTCCCCTAGAGGGGGGGTTACCCACATATGCGGTCCTCTCCAAGGTTTCTCATAGTCATTCACATTGACGTCCCACTTGGGTGAGTTTTCCTTGCCCGTATGTGGGCTCTGTACCGAGGATGTCGTTGTGGCTTGTACAGCCCTTTGAGACACTTGTGATTTAGGGTTATATAAATAAACATTGATTGATTGATTGATTGAACATAAATACAATAGAAAAATATTATTTATATGTGAAATAATTAACATAGCTGTACAAATAATACATTTTTGGCAGCATTTCTAGGAAACTGTTGAACAGTTTGAATTTGGGCTTACATGGTAAAAAACTCAAATGAATGTTTTATCCAGACACATACATTTGTCCAAATGAGGCCAAGTAGACGCATTGTGGGTTTCCTGGACGTGAAATAAATTATATCGATATTACGATATTTTCTTGATTCCTATCTTGTTTAAAAATATATCGATATATCTTACAAACGCGATATATCGCCCAGCTCGAATTAAGGCGTGAGATTGAACGCAGTTTTGGAGGCTTAAGCTCTATTGTGACGTCACCGCCAGATGGGAAGCACTTATTTAGACATGAAATAGGAACTATAATACAAAATCAACTTTCCTTAGCTATTGATGCTTGCTTTTGTGTATTTGGGATATGTCCTGAACATGTGAAATCAAACCATGGAGGCATGGCATAGATATTTAGAGTAAAATATTTAGTTCCTTCATACTTCCTCCGAACAAGCTATTTGGAATTTGTTTAATTTGCGATGAAGACCTTTGCGCAAGTCCACCATAGTAGTCCAACGATGTAGCGAACAAGCTCCATATTTTTCTCTATCCTTTAGTTGTGGGGCAGACTGGCTCGTACATGCACATGCATGCTTCGCTGTTGCCTTTTCTAATACTAGTTAACGCATAGTTTGAACTTTTTTGTCAGTCGACTCCATATGGAGGCGTTAAAACTAAAAACCCCAAATCCAGTGAAGTTGGCACTTTGTGAAAATCATAAATAAAAGCAGAATACAATGATTTGCAAATCCTTTTCAACTTATATTCAATTGATTAGACTGCAAAGACAAGTAGAAGCATTTAAGTCCCATCTTAAAACAAATTTGTATACTCTAGCCTTTAAATAGAGCCCCCTTTCAGACCAGTTAATCTGCCGTTTCTTTTCTGCTCTGCCCCCCTCTCCTTCGTGGAGAGGGGGGTGGGGGTGGGGGGGCACAGATTTGGTGACCACAGATGAGGCGGTAGCTGTCCAAAGTCGGGACCCAGGGTGGACCACTCATCTGTGCATCAGTTGGGGACGTCTCTGCGCTGCTGACTTGTCTCCACTCAAGATGATCTCCTGCTGGCCCCACTATGGACTGGACTCTCACACTATTATGCTAGATCCACTCGACGTCCATTGCACCGGTCGCCAAGAGTGGGGGTCCCCAAATCTGCGGTCCCCTCCAAGGTTTGTCATTGTTATCCCATTGGGTTGAGTTTTGTCTTGCCCTGATGTGGGATCTGAGACAAGGATGTCGTTGTGGCTTGTGCAGCCCTTTGAGACACTTGTGATTTAGGGCTATATAAGTAAACATTGATTGATTGATGATTATAGGCGCAACGTTCAAAAGCCAGCACCTGTGATGGTATGGGGGTGTATTAGTGCCAAAGGCATGGGTAACTTACATGTCTGTGAAGGCAACATTAATGCTGAAAGGTACATACAAGTTTTGGAGCAACATATGTTGCCATCCAAGCAATGTTATCATGGACGCCCCTGCTTATTTCAGCAAGACAATGCCAAGCCACGTGTTACAACAGTGTGGCTTCATAGTAAAAGAGTGTGGGTACTATACGGGCCTGCCTGTAGTCCAGACCTGTCTCCCATTGAAAAAGTGTGGCGCATTATGAACCCTAAAATACCACAACGGTGAACAACTTAAGCTGTACATCAAGCAAGAATGGGAAATAACTCCTCCTGAAAAGCTTCAAAAATTGGTCTCCTCAGTTACCAAACGTTTACTGAGTGTTGTTAAAAGGAAAGGCCATGTAACACAGTGGTAAAAATGCCCCTGTGCCAACTTTTTTTGCAATGTGTTGCTGCCATTAAATTCTAACATAATGATTATTTGCAAAAAAAACTAAGTTTCTCAGTTGGAACATTAAATATATTGTCTTTGCAGTCTATTCAATTGGATATAAGTTGGAAAGGATTTGCAAATAATTGTATTGTGTTTTTATTAATGAATTACACAACGTGCCAACTTCACTGGTTTGAAGTTCTGTACAACATGGCTGGCCGGGAGAAGTGGAGGCACGTAAATAAGACCACTCACACAACGGCATATCCTAAAGAAAGCAGCTTGAAGATGGTCTGTAAAACATAATGTATGCAAAACTTGGACCAAAGAACCATTGCATGGAAGTGTTTTACATGTAGAAAAAAAATCATAATATGACCCTTTTTAAGGTCTTGCTTTAACTTGTGACATTTGTTAAATGTGTTCTCTTAAACTGCTAGTGGTAACATATGCTAGTTTTTCCTAAACTTTTTGGTTTAAAAATATGTACCGTATTTTTCGGAGTATAAGTCGCTCCGGAGTATAGTCGCACCGGCCGAAAATGCATAATAAAGAAGGAAAAAAACATATATAAGTCCCACTGGAGTATAAGTCGCATTTTTGGGGGAAATGTAATTGATAAAACCCAACACCAAGAATAGACATTTGAAAGGCAATTTAAAATAAATAAAGAATAGTGAACAACAGGCTGAATAAGTGTACGTTATATGACGCATAAATAACCAACTGAGAACGTGCCTGGTATGTTAACGTAACATATTATGGTAAGAGTCATTCAAATAACTATAACATATAGAACATGCTATACGTTTACCAAACAATCTGTCACTCCTAATCGCTAAATCTCATGAAATCTTATACGTCTAGTCTCTTACGTGAATGAGCTAAATAATATTATTTGATATTTTACGGTAATGTGTTAACCATTTCACACGTAAGTCGCTCCTGAGTATAAGTCGCACCGCCGGCCAAACTATGAAAAAACTGCGACTTATAGTCCGAAGAATACATTAGTCCTGAGACAGTGACATGCAGCAGCTTTAAACTTTTACTTCAATGCGCAAAAGCAGAAATTTTTGTCAGACTCACTCCAAAAAATAGAAGGAACAACATTACAGTAAAGTCTTTTCACAAGCCACTGTATTCACATGTGCACGTTATGAATGCTGAATGAGAATGTAACATTAACTTTTAATTGTGTGGATGTTTTCCATTGGAAGTGTACTTTTTTGGCACAAAACATGTCCTCACGCTTTAAACAGCTCGGGTGTACGAGCGCGTTGCACGTCTGGCACAACAATGCTTGCTGCCCGTTCACAGCATTAAGGCTCAACCTTGTTCAAGGTTAATCTGTCACTCTTGCTGTATATTTGCATCCATTCTTATCTGCTCTTCACCACTCAACTGACTCTTTATCTGGCCCAGCCACTGCTCAAACTTAATCGTCTTTGTCCGTTATAGATGAGCTTCTAACAAAGAAGACACGGTCACACACACACACACACACACACACACACACACACACACACACACACACACACACACACACACACACACACACACACACACACACACACACACACACACACACACACACACACACACACACACACACACACGCACACACACACTCGCCTGTTGCTAAGGTGTCCTCTTTCCTGTGAAAACCACCACATCACCACACCTTCAAAAGTTTTCTTAATTTTAATTTCTATTAATGTGGTACATACTGTATAAATCAGGGATGTGCGGACAGGGTTGGCAGGTGAAGAGCCTCACTTGTCATGATAAAAAAACAATAACAAAAAAAACATAAAATACATTAATATTTGTACAATAAATTGCTATAGATGTATTTTCTGTATAATTCTAATAATGTTTTAACATTTCCTTGAGTAAAAAACACAAAATTTGCACACAAACCTACCATGAGGCTTTTCCATCTTGCTGCCTCTGGCATTCCTGCCAAGTACCAACTACAAAACCCAAAACCAGTGACGTTGGCACGTTGTGTAATTTGTAAATAAAAACAGAATACAATGATCTGCAAATCACTTTGAAATTATATTCAATTGAATGGACTGCAAAGACCAGATATTTAATGTTCGAACTTTGAAACTTATTTTTTTTTTGCAAATAATCATTAACTTAGAATTTAATGGCAGCAACACATTGCAAAACAGTTGGCACAGGGGTATTGTTACCACTGTGTTACATGGCCTTTCCTTTTAACAACACTCAGTAAACGTTTGTGAACTAAGGAGACCAATTTTTGAAGCTTTTCAGGTGGAATTCTTTCCCATTCTTGCTTGATGTACAGCTTAAAGGCCTACTGAAACCCACTACTACCGACCACGCAGTCTGATAGTTTATATATCAATGATGAAATCTTAACATTGAAACACATGCCAATACGGCCGGGTTAACTTATAAAGTGCAATTTTAAATTCCCAGCGAAACTTCCGGCTGAAAACGTCTTTGGATGATGACGTTTGCGCGTGACGTAACCAGTGAAACAGAAGTATCGGTACTCAATTGTATCTAATACAAAAAGCTCTGTTTTCATCTCAAAATTCCACAGTATTCTGGACATCCGTGTTGGTGAATCTTTTGCAATTTGTTTAATGAACAATGAAGACTGCAAAGAAGAAAGCTGTAGGTGGGATCGGTGTATTAGCGGCGGACTACAGCAACACAACCAGGAAGACTTTGACTCGGATAGCAGACGCGCTAGCCGACGCTAGCCACCGACCGCACGGATGATCGTGGTGAAGTCCGTCGTCCTTCCGTCGATCGCTGGAACGCAGGTGAGCACGGGTGTTGATGAGCAGATGAGGGCTGGCTGGCGCAGGTGGAGCGCTAATGTTTTTATCATAGCTCTGTGAGGTCCCGTTACTAAGTTAGCTTCAATGGCGTCGTTAGCAACAGCATTTTTAAGCTTCGCCAAGCTGGAAAGCATTAACCGTGTATTTACATGTTCATGGTTTAATAGTATTGTTGATTTTATGTCTATCCTTCCAGTCAGGGGTTTATGTATTTTGTTTCTATCTGCATTTGAGCCCGATGCTATCACGTTAGCTCCCTAGCTAAGTTAGCTTCAATGGCGTCGTTAACAACAGCATTTTTAAGCTTCGCCAAGCTGGAAAGCATTAACCGTGTATTTACATGTTCATGGTTTAATAGTATTGTTGATTTTATGTCTATCCTTCCAGTCAGGGGTTTATGTATTTTGTTTCTATCTGCATTTGAGCCCGATGCTATCACGTTAGCTCCCTAGCTAAGTTAGCTTCAATGGCGTCGTTAGCAACAGCATAGTTAACCTACGCCAGGCTGGAAAGCATTAACCGTGTATTTATATGTCCATGGTTTAATAGTATTGTTGATTTTCTGTCTATCCTTCCAGTCAGGGATTTATTTATTTAGTTTCTATATGCAGTTAAGCACGATGCTATCACGTTAGCTCCGTAGCTAAAGTGTTTCGTCAATGTATTGTCATGGAGATAAAAGTCACTGTGAATGTCCATTTTGCGTTCTTGACTCTCATTTTCAAGAGGATATAGTATCCGAGGTGGTTTAAAATACAATTCTGTGATCCACAATAGAAAAAGGAGAGAGTGTGGAATCCAATGAGCCAGCTTGCACCTAAGTTACGGTCAGAGCGAAAAAAGATATGTCTTGCACTGCATTCTAGTCCGTCACTCTTACGTGCCTCATCCACAAATCTTTCATCCTCGCTCAAATTAATGGGGTAATCGTGAGGAGGCGATCAACTGACTATGTCACGCTACTTCCGGTAGGGGCAAGGCTTTTTTTTATCAGAGACCAAAAGTTGCAAACTTTATTGTCGTTGTTCTATACGAAATCCTTCCAGCAAAAATATGGCAATATCACAAAATGATCAAGTATGACACATAGAATGGATCTGATATCCCCGTTTGAATAAAAAAAATATAATTTCAGTAGGCCTTTATGTTGTTCAACAATCTGGGGTTTCCGTTGTGGTATTTTAGGCTTCATAATGCACTACACATTTTCAATGGGAGACAGGTCTAGACTACAGGCAGGCCAGTCTAGTACCCGCATTCTTTTACTATGAAGCCACTGTGATGTAACACGTGGCTTGGCATTGTTTTGTTGAAATAAGCAGGGGCGTCCATGATAACGTTGCTTGGATGGCAACATATGTTGCTCTAAAACCTGTATGTACCTTTCAGCATTAATGGCGCCTTCACAGATGTGTAAGTTACCCATGTCTTGGGCACTAATACACCCCCATACCATCACAGATGCTGGCTTTTGAACTTTGCGCCTATAACAATCCGGATGGTTCTTTTCCTCTTTGGTCCGGAGGACATGGCGTCCACAGTTTCCAAAAACAATTTGAAATGTGGACTCGTCAAACCACAGAACACTTTTACTCTTTGCATCAGTCCATCTTAGATGAGCTCGGGCCCAGCGAAGCCGACGTCGTTTCTGGGTGTTGTTGATACATGGCTTTCGTTTTGCATAGTAGAGTTTTAACTTGCACTTACAGATGTAGCGAAAAACTATAGTTACTGACAGTGGTTTTTTTAAGTGTTCCTGAGCCCATGGGGCGATATCCTTTACACACTGATGTCGGATTTTGATGCAATTTCGCCTGAGGGATCGAAGGTCACGGGCATTCAATGTTGGTTTTTAGCCTTGCTGCTTACGTGCAGCGATTTCTCCAGATACTCTGAACCTTTTGATGATATTACAGACCTTAGATGGAGAAATCCCTAAATTCCTTGCAATAGCTCATTGAGAAAATGTGTTCTTAAACTGTTTGAAAATTAGCTCACGCATTTGTTCAAAGTCGTGACCCTCGCCCCATCCTTGTTTGTGAATGACTGAGCATTTCATGGAAGCTGCTTTTATACCCAATCATGGCACCCACCTGTTCCCAATTAGCCTGTTCACCTGTGGGATTTTCCAAATAAGTGTTTGATGAGCATTCCTCAACTTTCTCAGTCTTTTTTGCCACTTGTGCCAGCTTTTTTGAAACATGTTGCACGCATCAAATTTCAAATGAGTTAATATTTGCAAAAAACTAAATTTTCCAGTCCGAAAGTTAAGTATCTTGTCTTTGCAGTCTATTCAATTGAATATAGGTTGAAAACGATGTGCAAATCATTGTGTTCTCTTTTTATTGACGATTTACACAAAGTGCCAACTTCACTGGTTTTGGGGTTTGTAGCTGGTAGCTGAAGGGGACGAAGGCATGGCTTACTGGCTGTTCTGCATGTCAGAATGTTGACGAAATAATGTTAGAAGAGACATGTTTACAGTACACCATGAATTTATAGTTTGTACACTGTATATAAAGCCTAATGTAAGTCAGACTTCATTATTCTTGCTGTCCATTCATCCATCTTCTTCCGCTTATCCGAAGTCGGGTCGCAGAGAAGCCCACACCGATTATTCTTGCTAATCTGACTTAAAAGAGCTGCAGGTGCAGTACTACAGAGTCTCTGTAGTTCTGACTCGCCACACTGTGAGCAGTTGGGGTGATCACGAGTTAACAAATGAAATTTGCTACAATGTTTTATCAGCGAGGAAGCCAGTGTTTTGTGTTTTTGTCGGATGCAAAAACAATTGTTTGATCCTCTGCTGAATAAACGAATGTCACTGCCAATATGGATGATGAAATATCTAAGATCAAATACTTCTCTAAACTGGACTTTCAGACAAAACCGAGCTAATCAAAGTATGTTTTCAAGGAGAATACAACTACAGTAAGGTAAGAATGACACCAAATGTTTTTTCCCCCCAAGTTTGTGTTTGTTCCTGTGTTGCAAGACTGGAGAGAAACTACTTGAGATGGATGGAAATCTTTCAAGTCTATTTTAGCTTACAGATGCAGTTCAAGTGTTCTATGTTGTGAATGTACTGCAAACACTTGGGTGTGCAAACATTGACTGTTGGGAGTTATCCTCCCCCTTTCCATCCATGCTGTGTCTTTCCCTTGTGTCCAGGGTAGATGACATGTTGACGGATTCAATTGCTTAGCACAGTAGTCCTTGGAACCATACACGCACCACTGGAAATCAACACAAGACTGCCTGTGGAAAAGACTGTACCACATATCCACAATGGTATGTTTACGTTTGAAAGCGACGGGTTAGTCCTTCCATTGTTACCATGTCAGCTAGTCAGAAAATACACATCTATTCTCATAATTTCTCTTACTTACAAATTTAGATGTTGCGGGGTGTCTTAGGCTATGTTTTCACTGCAGATCAATTCCAATTTAGACGCAAATGTGACCTGTAACTGATAGTTTTTTCATGTTAATGTGAAAAGTACAATTCAGATTCATTTCAAATCAGACCACGGCTTATGTTAAAGTTAAAGTTAAAGTACCAATGATTGTCACATACACACGAGATGTGCCGAAATTATTCTCTGCATTTGACCCATCACCCTTGATCACCCCCTGGGAGGTGAGGGGAGCAGTGAGCAGCAGCAGTTGCCACGCCCTGGAATCATTGTTGGTGATTTAACCCCCAATTCCAAACCTTGATGCTGAGTGCCAAGCAGGGAGGTAATGGGTCCCATTTTTATAGTCTTTGGTATGACTCGGCCGGGGTTTGAACTCACAACCTACCAATCTCAGGGCAGACACTCTAACCACTAGGCCACTGAGTGGACCTGTTATGATCCGGTGCCGGATCATAGATTATTTTGGGTTTTCAGTCACTTTTGGTTTAAGTTCTGTTTCAGCACACCTGATTTGTGCTTTATTGGTTGTCATGGGTGCTGATTATGTTCACCTGCCTCTGATTAGTGTTCAGGACGCTCACCTGTTCCTGAGCACTAATCAGAGACAGGTGAACATAATCAGCACCCATGACAACCAAGAACACAAGACAGGGGTACTGAAACAGAACTTAAACCACAAGTAACTCAAAACCCAAAATAAACTATGATCCGTTACCGGATCATAACAGTAGCTTAGCTCAAGGAACACAAGGGATGACTGTAACAGTTGCGTAAAGCAAGCAAAAGCACCAGACCGAGTGACGGGAAAAGGCAGGACTAAATAGCTCTCTGATTAGTGCTCGGGAACAGGTGAGCGTCCCGAACACTAATCAGAGACAGGTGAACATAATCAGCACCCATGACAACCAAGAAAACACAAAACAGGGGTGCTGAAAGAGAACTTAAACCACAAGTGACTCAAAACCTAAAATAAACTATGGTCTGGCACCGGATCATAACACCTGTGGATATAAATATGATATGCATAATGCGGGCCACACAGTGGCCTAGTGGTTAGCCTGTAGGCTGCACAATCACAAGATCTGAGTTCGAAACTCCATTTTGGCCTCTCCGTGTAAAGTTTGCATATTCTTCCCATACGTATTTTGGCTTCCTCCCACATTCCAAAAATATGCATGTTGGGTTAATTGGAGACTTCAAATTGTCTGTAGTTGTGAATGTGAGTGTGAATGGTTGTTTGCCTGAAAGTTAATGGCTGTTATTCAGTGACGTGCAGTGACCTTCACATCAGAAAATCATCAATTCTCCATTCCGGAGTGATGAAAAAAAAAAAAAAAAAGAAGACATTTCCGGTTGACATAAATCTACTGAAGGCTTAGAAGAGTATTCATATATAGAGAGAAAAACTTCACTTTTCCCACTAATAATAAAGATTGCTCTCAGCACAGTGGCTGGCATCGTCACAAAGTTGTTTCTTTTTTCAATGTTAAAATGACACAAAATAAATACTGCCATGCCAAAAAATGGTTACCACCTTGATTAACTAAGCAAAAACGTAAAGCTTCCTATTGTTGTTGTAAGAACACTCGCTTGCATGTGTGTAGAATTATTTCTAAACTGTAAGAGATTATTCATCCTAAAATTTCACTCAAAAGCCAAATATCGCATTTTGTTTTTAAGTAGTATAGTATCAGGTCGATTCCACAGTTGCGAGATGGACATTTTTTTTTTTACTAACAAAAACATATTTTTTCGTTTTTGTTATTGTTTACAAACTCAGTAGATGAGTCCCCGGACACATGAGCCCTTTAAGGATACATTTTAAATTATATAAATCAGAGCCAATAGAAGGAAATATTGTGTTTTTGTCTGGATTTTATTGTGATCAAAATGTAATCATTCAATGATATGGAAAATTTGAAGTATCACTATCAATATCGGTATGAAATACTGCGCTGTAATTATTTGGTATTGGATCAATACACACATTTCTAGCATCACATCAAATTACTGCAAAGTATTGAAACAGCAGAGGAATAAATGCTTATTCCATTTTAACAGAAGTGTAGATAGAAGTAGAACTTTACAGGGACATTTTGGTGCGTATGTGAAGTGAATTAATTGACTCATTATGTTCAACATATGGTGAATGTTTATATTCAACTTGGAGAAAGCAAACCACCAGGTTTAAGTAAATAATGCTTGATTCATAATAAATTGAGGAGCCTTAGTTGGACATTCGCATATGGACTGGGTTAACTCTCTCACGAGAAGAGGCACTAAATTTAGACTTCGGAATACAAAAGTGATAGTTCTATCCTGGAGGAGACGCTCCTTGTCTATCTTCATTTCAACATTTAAGTTACAACTTATAGAGGTTGTTTTCCAGTCACTTACACATGAACATCTCCTTACATGGTCAGGTTGTACTCTCCTGAATTAACACACACCCAGACAGAGAAAGAAGGAATATAAGAAGGTGGTTTGGCTCCTCCAAGTTAGGAGTGCCTAATTTTTTTTTACTTGACCTCCTCCATGTACTGCAGTCCTGTATAATGACACCCGCTTGTAACAAAGCAACCTTTGGTTCAGTAAAGCGTCTCCGACGTCTCTTGTTTCAGCCGCACTACCATGTCACCCTTCTGTCCGGACGAGGATGACAAGACCAGAAATACACATCACATGTTAATCGGTTGCTTGAAAACTGACTTGCTACCTTTAGGGCTGTTCTTTGAAAGACACATGCACAATTAGCTTTAACAAATGTTTTGCATGCTGATGTTAGCATAATAACGTGCTAAAATTAGCAGTTTAAGGATTTGAATATTTGTATTGCTAACTACACATATTACTAGCAGACATATACATCTAATTAAATGAATATGCCGATCCTACATTTCTGCATGCTAACTACCATATTGTTATTACAGTATATCATTAGGTATTACTGTAAATGGTTACTTCTAAAGTAACACATATAAAGGGATATACACTAGAGCCCTGACATGAGGGTGTGAGGTATTTGAGAGTTTGATTGACACTTTTTTTAGTAAATTGTACAGTACAGTACATATTTCGTACAATTGACCACTAAATGGTAACACCCGAATACGTTTTTCAACTTGTTTAAGTCGGGGTCCACGTAAATCAATTCATGGGCGACAATTCTCATCAAGATAAGACAGACATTGAAAATTAACGACTTGGTTAGCTTTATTAGAGATCAAACAAATGCATGTAAAAAAAAAAAGTTATCCTCCCTTCACAGTCTACTAAAAAAAAAAAAAACTTAGCATACACACATGCTGTCATCAAGTATCAAAATCCTTGGTTTGTAGGTTTAATCATACAAAATTGGCTAAAATGTTGGAATACAATATTAGTATTGCTTGGATTTTAATGACGTCACGTCCGGCATCTGTTCTCAATGGGTACAATGCGCCATTTAGCCTTTCTCAAAGAAAAATGCCCTTTAAACGCACTGCTTTCAGCTGTACGAACCGTTCAAATTGCGAAAATAATAAAGGTTTCTTCAGACTACCCTGAGAGGTAATCAAGAAGGGCGGAAGACCGCAAGATTTTACAAAAGACGACAACAAAAACTCTTCAAGGGAGCAGAGTCTAAGAATGCCCATTTGCAGTGAGCACTTTGTTAAAGGTTTGTTTGTTATATCTTTAATATACCATACACTAATTGTTTAGTACTTCGCATTGAAGTATTATCTTGATATTACCAATATAATACTTGTGCAGCCAAGCCAAGATGGCACAGCAGCTATCTTGGCTTGGTTGACCACCACTTTTTTATTTATTTCTGGGAAGAACTCACGTTTCGGAATTCAAGAAATACTTACAAAATAGCGCCATTTTGTACGTATTTTTAGGTTTAAATGATCAAAATTAGCTAATATGCAGGTTAGCATGCTAACACCTGAAAAGGTAGCATACTTGCAAGATGGCTCCAATTATCAAAATCCATGATTTTTAAGTTTAAACATATCAATTAATCAATCAATGTTTACTTATATAGCCCTAAATCACAAGTGTCTCAAATGGCTGCACAAGCCACAACGACATATCAAATTAGCTTAAAATGCTGACTGGATAGGAGGAAAAAACAAAAGTACCAAATAAGTTCTATAATGTTCCTACGCCTTGCTATGTATAACTATTTTTATTGTTATGTTAGTAAAATAGCTAGAATGTTAAAATGCTAATATAAAAAAAAAATGCTAATGGATAGCATGTCCTGAATGTACTGAACATATAGACGTTGGAACGGTTAAAATGGGTTGAGAAATGAGGAAACAAAGAGATTGTAAAATAAAACTGACCATAAAGCGCACCGGGATAAAATGTGCAGACATTTCGGACAAAAGCCTGAATTTTTATGAACAATTCCGTACACGTTATTGTTTTAAATAATATTGTTTTGTATATTATTGTGTTGTATTTCAATTACTTACTTTTTAGTAAAATAACTGTGACCTAATAGTCTGTTTATTTATATGGTATCAGTGTAGAAATACAGTAAACCACTCCTTTATACGCCATCAGCCTGATTTGTATAAACTACCCTGAATTGGTAAATGTGGTGAAAACACAAAATACACACTTCTACAGGAAAGGGCCAACGTGTTTGGTTTTTGCATTTATATTTTTGCTAAATCTTTGTATAATATATGACAATATTACAGCTGAGAAACTTAGGAGTTTATCATAATTAGAGTAAAATAAACACATACATGTGACAACATTTACTTTTTGCAACAAAATACGAACTAGGGGATCCTTCGATGCAACTTATGTGTGTGCACGTAAAACTCTCTTGCCCAATTTTGTGGAATTCCAGGGAGGAGGAAACCGGGAGGGACTATCGGCTAGGTGCGCAAAGTGGGGAGCGGGATTTACAGTTTGAATTCTACCTAGTGACACAAGATTGAATTACCCCACCTTTAATTATTTTCAAACAGTGTCTGTAACACAGCAGTAAAACAGCTGATTAAACAAAACATAAGTCATTTTCATGGTGGAAGCTAAGTCTTCAATCAGCTAAACACACTCAAAAGCTCCACGGAGACGTCTTGGTGAATTTCCTGAGGAATTTGTGAAACTGAAACAACACAAAGATATTGCAATTCTGAGTTATAATACTAACACAGACGCTTGTAAACGTGTTAGCATATCAGCTGATGCTAACGACGCTAGCTTCATTACATTATGATAGCGTGTGCAAATATGCATGAAAACACTCCTCCAGACATCACACACATACTTGCCAACCTTGAGACCTCCAAATTTGGGAGATGGGGGGGGGGGGGGGGGTGTTGAGGTTGGGGGAGTTAGCGTGGGGTGTATATATTTACAAGTATTACATATATATATATATATATATATATATATATATATATACACACAGTACATATATATATATATATATATATATATATATATATATATATATATATATATATATATATATATACACACAGTACATATATATATATATATATATATATATATATATATATATATATATATATATATATATATATATATATATATATATATATATATATATATATATATATATATATATATATAAATAATCCGTGCATGAATGAGTATATACGTTCGGCCACCGTGTTCAATGGAGAAGTCTGATCTACAAAATTTGCAGGCAGCATACTTAGGGATGATACTCGAAACCGATTTTCCCGGTTGTTCGATAAGAAACTAACCGAGTCCTCGGACTCAAATCTCTTTTTGAGAACCGGTACCCGTTATCGAGACCACTATAGTAAAGAAAAAGAGTTGGTTCTTTATTCGAATCCCTGGGACCAATCCCGTCCCGACCAGAAATACCCCGTGAGACATCACAAGAAATGACGTCACGTAGCTCAGTCATTAGGAGCAGATAGCGAAAGCAGGAAAACAATGGACCGGAAAAAGAGTTCCAATGTGTAATAAAGTTCAAAACAAAAGGTATAATCCAATGAATAACTTTACTGAGAGATTTGAGCAGGGTACAAACACATGACGAACACTTTTACGACCAACCGGAAACATAGCAACCAGGCTAGCAACGCACCTCCTTTACGGCAGCTGTCGCAACGTTCTTAAAGCAACCGCAGCACATACATATATATACAACATATCTCCCTTTTTTAACTTTTGTTTTTCTTTCCTTGTAAACAAAACAAAATCACACTGTATATGTGTTGTCTGTCTAATTATAAATAATACAGACGAGGCTTGTTGGCTGAGTTCTTGATGTTTACTTTCACAGCGTGCTCAAAACCTCATTCTTAGCTGCCGGGTGACGACATGCAACAACACTTTTCGGGGCTACCGCGCATGCTCGTCACTCCCGTTGCATGCTGGGTAGTGTAGTTGTTATATTCCTAGCTCATAACATCACATCTTTCCCCCTATAAAGAAATAATGTTAACTCAATAAAGTGTATTTCTTTTTTTAGCTTTAACTTTTCATTTTTAAGCATTGTAACCACATTTTCAAACTACTTTTCTCTTCATAGAATTTTCTTTCAATAAAGAAATAAAGTGCAAACATGTCAAAGCATCATAACAAACAGTTATGTCAAATAGCAGCAGAAGTGCACTTTTTGGAGAGCTGTATTATTTTCAGTTTTGTGCCCAAGGGACTGATTTTATTTAACACTATATTATTATTTATACACCTATAGTGATCACAGAGACAGGTTGTTTTTGTGTTACTGTATATATTTGTTTTTCTGAAAAATCCCACTTAATATATTTTGGGTAACAACAGTCAATATTTATTTATTTGATTTGATTTTTTTAGGGGGGTAACAGTCAATATTTATTTATTTATTATATTTTATTTTTTTCTTATATAATAAAAGTGAGCTTTTGTTAAACCAAATATTGTGTGTTTTTTTCCATATACAACAACCTATCTGGACTCGATAAGAGAATTGATAAGGAATCGGTTCGATAAGAGGATTCGATAAGAGGATTCGATAAGAGGATTCGATAAGAGGATTCGATAATAGGCTCGAACTCGATAATTTCTTATCAAACATCATCCCTAAGCATACCCCTTCCCCTTTGAGCTGTCCTGGATGAACTGAAATTATTTTTTCCAATCATTTTGGAACTTGCAAGCGTACTTCTTCTTACTAGTCGTCGCCATGTCTCTTCTTCGTTCTTCTGCTTCGTCTGTTATGTTTTTAGACATTACTACTTGCCGTAGTTTTGAAGCAATGCATGATGGGAATCCGGATGTTGTGTGTCAGTGTATTAACGTGCCGGCTGGAATAAACACACGCTGAGAAATAGCTCCGTGCCTGCCTACTTTATGGGTTGTAGATAAACCTATGGATAACGGAGACATATATAATAGTCTCCTTTTCAGGTGAGAGAGGACGCTAAAGGCAGTGCCTTTAAGGCACGCCCCCATATTGTTGTCCGGGTGGAAATCGGGAGAAATTCGGGAGAATGGTTGCCCCGGGAGATTTATGGAAGGGGCACTGAAATTCGGGAGGGTTGGCAAGTATGATCACACATGGGACAGGTTTTTAAGTATAAACAGTTTTAGTTCAACTGTAAAACTTACAAACGTTGCTTGGAATAATGAATGAAGAATCCATACGAGTAGAAACGCTATGCACGGCTGAAAGACAAACACGGCACGGCAGTTGAAAATAAAAAAAAAAGGCACTACCCGCAAATGGAAGGAGACCTATTTGCTATTTTTTTTAAAAACAATTTTTATTATAATGATTATCGGAGAAAAATCCATAAATACCATAAATAAAGTCTTATAAGCCGCATGGTTCAAAGTGTAAAGTATAGGCTTATAGTCCGGAATTTACGGTATTTATATTAATGGGGGGGGGGGGCTTGCTCACTAACCATTGAAGTTCATTAAAGCTGGGACAGCCGCTGGACTGACAAGCAAGTGGAGAGAAAAAAAACTCGGAGAAAGGGCTGTCATGTGACTTCAAAGTGATCATCTAAATGGCTGCAGCTGTTGCCATCCATCTTCACAGTTATGTTGCAATTTCAATGATTTTTGAAAAACTGAACGTCAAACACATGCTGATTTGGAACGGTTCAAGATATCGACTTCTGGAGAGCACAGTTAGCCCCTGAAGGCTACGCGGCACATTCCACTGCTCTCCGTTTTCAAATTGGTAAAGAAAGGGCGGCGTTTTAGCAAGTTGGAAAACGAGTAATTACGAGTTCTTGTGTCGAGGACGTGGAGATATTTACCGTCACAGTCAATGGGGCATTTGGCTGACTTTTCTCATTAATGGCCAACAAAAGCAAAATCTGACACATGTATGCCATAAAAGTGACAATTTCCGAGACATGACAAGTGCCGTATTTTTCGGACTATAAGGCGCACTTAAAATCCTTTAATTTTCAACAAATGATAACATTTTAACAGAAGTGTAGATAGAACATGTTAAAACAGAAAGTAAGCAGATATTAACAGTAAATGAACAAGTAGATTAATTATTCATTTCTTCCACTTGTTCTTAAGAATTTTTGACCAAATAATAGAATGGAAAATGGCACAATATGTTACTGCATATGTCAGCAGCTAAATTAGAAGTCTTTGTCTGTTTACTTACTAATAAAAGACGTATGTATGTTCACTATTTTATTTAAGGACACACTTGCAATAAGAAACATATGTTTAACGTACCCTAAGATTTGTGGTTAAAATAAAGTCTATAATGCAATTTTTTGTGATCTCCTTTATTTAGAAAAGTATCGAAAAGCATTGAAAAGTATTGAAATAATTTTAGTACTGGTAACAACATATTGGTATCGGGACAACACTACTTGCAGTATGTATATAAAATGTTGATGGAGGGTTTTGAAGTTGTTTTGCAAGGTTTTGAAGGTTACTACGGTGACTCCCATGAGCTGCATCTTCCAAGCGTATTTTTTTAATAATCTTTACCTACCCCCCCCCCCCCCCCCCCCCAAAAAAAAAAAACCGATGTGCCTTTTTGTTCCTCATAATGATTGTGAACGATAGGCAAACTTCCAAAAAAAGTGCAGTTCCCCTTTAAGTATTTTTGACCTCAGAGACTAAGTTGGTATTGTATGAACTTTTATCCTCCCACCTCCTCCACATGTCTCTGGGCAAAATATGACCTTGTCTTTTGTGTCTTTATTGACTCCACCTCGTCGCCTGAATGTGATTAAGGTAAATTAAACTCAAGTCTGCTGATGCAAATAAATTCTGGATGTAATATAATGTCCAGATGAAGAGGAAGGCTCCATCTCGGTGCGGAGGTGGCCCTTTTTGACCCTGCGTGGGCTCAGGCAATTACTATTGGCAAAAGTGCAAAATCTCCAAAATGGAGGAAGTGCCTGCACAGCTAATTCCCCTCCTTCTCTGGGAGGCCCAAATCCCTTTTTGACTTCAGGAGGCCATTGAGAATGGAGATCAGGGGTGTCGAAGAAGTTGAGTTGCCGTCAGTCTGGATATTAGAGATGTCTGGACCAGTGACGTGTGGTGAGGTTCATGGCTGGTGAGGCACTGACTTCATCACAGTCAGCTTTACAAACATATGAACCCTAAAGAGTATCTTATTCACCATTTGATTGGCAGCAGTTAACGGCTTATGTTTAAAAGCTCATACCAGCATTCTTCCCTGCTTGGCACTCAGCATCAAGGGTTGGAATTGGGGGTTAAATCACCAAAAATGATTCCCGGGAGCGGCGCCGTTGCTGCCCACTGCTCCCCTCACCTCCCAGGGGGTGAGCAAGGGGATGGGTCAAATGCAGAGGACAAATTTCACCACACCTAGTGTGTGAGTCAATCATTGGTACTTTAACTTAACTTTAACTTTACACATACAAACTGTAGCACACAAAAAAGCACATTTAATAAAAAAAAACGTTATTATGGTCTTACCTTTACTTATAAATGAAGTCCATGCGCCACTCCTTTTGAACAAAAGCATCGATAACTTGTTTATAGAAGTCTTCCTTATCTTTCTTCAGTTTTAAAAGTCTCTCTGTCTCGATGGAGATCTTCTTTTAATTATTACCTCCTGCTTCGATTGAAAGTCCAGTTTAGAAAACTGTTTTATTTTAGATATGTAATCCTCCATGTTAAAAGTTCAGGCGAGAGGAAAAAATAAACGATCGCTGCTAACTGTTGCTGCTTGTTGTCACTTCTTCTGCAGCCGAGTAGTCGCAAGAATGATCTCTGGGATCACTACCGCCCTCTACCACCAGGAGGCGGGATTACTGCGAGCCTCACCCAGTGCGTCTTCGCAGCCGTTTTATGATTGCTCAGCACAAGAAATATGTTACACACATACAGTTGTTGACAAAATACACTGTACATTATATACCTCAGCTAACTAAACTATGGAAATGTATAATATAATTCATATAGCAATACGGTCTCACTGCACAGCAGGCCTGCAGTTAGCCGAGTCATTGTGCAATCCATGGCGAGGCACAACTGGCTGGTGACTCACCGCAAGTCTCTTCTCAGTATTTGAACGGCAAATGTGAAAATTCAGCGATTTTGAATAACAATTATCTAAAACTGGTGAAGTTAAATGGAAAATAACTTTATAGTATAATCACTGGATACATATAACAATTTAATTATTAATATTTTTTTTTACATTTTTTTTCTTTCCATGATGGCAGGTGAGGCCCCGCCTCACATGCCTCCCCTGACAGCACGTCACTGGTCTGGACAACTGCTAAGTGACCGGATAATGTTATAGTATTAGAATTCAGTTAAATATATTAATATCACATCTATAAACATTTTTACTCACACATATTGATTGTAAAATAAATATGCACCTTGCTATACTTCATATATTTGTACATAAAACATGATCTAAAGCAGGGTCGCTGACCAGTTGATCTTTAAAATATTACTGGGTTCCCACTTCTCTGTGAGCGCCTTGAGTATCTAATAATAGAAAAGCGCCATATAAAATCTGATCCATTATTATTATTATTACTGGTCGACCCCGAAAATATTAGTAAAAAAAAAAAGTATGAATATGACATGAGTGCCACCCTCACCTGCAGAGTGACAAACAGACCCGTCAACGTGCATGCATTTTAACCCCTGAACACGCCTGCAGGCCTCCCCTCTTTAAACGCACATTCCGGCAGTCTCAACACCACGGCCACAACCCCGACCACGGCCGCGCACTTGTCTCGCAAAAGCGCGTTGCATGTCGTGCTGCAGCAATGCATTAATGCTGACTGGGCGCAACGCATTGAACCTTTTTTTAGCATTGAACGTCTAACAACTCTCCCCTCAACCACGACCACAACGGCTCGCCTGCAACGGGAAACTAACAAGCCAACAAAAGTCAGTGAACATTGCGTAAAAGTACTGACTTTGTGTTGATTTAATTTGTAAAATAGTGTTGTCCCAATGCCAATATTTTGGTACAGGTACCAAAATTATTTTGACACTTTTCGGTACGTTTCGATACTTTTCTAAATAAAGGGGACCACAAAATATGTCATTATTCGCTTTATTTGAACATAAAATCTTATGGTACATTAAACATATGTTTTTTATTGCAAGTTTGTCCTTAAATAAAATAGTGAACATAATAGACCACTTTTCTTTTATTAGTAAGTAAGCAAACAAAGACTCCTAATTTAGTCTGTTGACATATGCAGTAACATATTGTGTCATTTATTATTCTATTATTTTGTCAAAAACCTATTATTTGAGTGCTAATGCAAATACTATTTGTGTTTGGCACTTGTGTAACCAGCTATGGGAGCTCAAGAGGACGAAATGGTAAGGAATTACGATAATATTTGCTGCCTTATGTGTAACTTTTAGTTAAGTTAAATTAGTTGAATAAACAAGCTAAAATATCCATGATTGTTGAAGCAAACATTTACAATTATTTGTCACACTGACTCAGAGCTTTTATTCAATCATACTTCAAATGTGCTCTTGTGAAAATGCTAAAAACTTTCGTTTGGAAAAGCGAAAAGCTGAAAAGGACGAGAGTGCAAGGTACAGATCCTTTTAAGTAGATTAAGCTGTAGTGTTGTCCCGATACCAAAATTATTTTGATACTTTTCGGTGGATGGATATATATACATATATATAAATATATATACATGTATGCATACATACTTGTATACATGTATGCATATATGTATGCATATATACATGTATGCATATATACATACATGCATATATGTATGGATATATAAATTGATATGAATTAATGAAGAAGGTAGCGCACATTGCACAGGCAGTAATCACGCGTTACACATCAGTGTGATGATAGAGCGGTGTGATATGCGCCCTTTAAAACAAACAAACAGACGAAACTCTAGATAAAACCAAGGTGATTAATTAGTATTGCAGCAATAAATATACATATATATATATATACACTACCGTTCAAAAGTTTGGGGTCACCCAAACAATGTTGTGGAATAGCCTTAATTTCTAAGAACAAGAATAAACTGTCAAGTTTCAGATGAAAGTTCTCTTTTTCTGGCCATTTTGAGCGTTTAATTGACCCCACAAATGTGAGGGTCCAGAAACTCAATCTGCTCAAAGGAAGGTCAGTTTTGTAGCTTCTGTAACGAGCTAAACTGTTTTCAGATGTGTGAACATGATTGCACAAGGGTTTTCTAATCATCAATTAGCCTTCTGAGCCAATGAGCAAACACATTGTACCATTAGAACACTGGAGTGATAATTGCTGGAAATGGGCCTCTATACACCTATGTAGATATTGCACCAAAAACCAGACATTTGCAGCTAGAATAGTCATTTACCACATTAGCAATGTATAGAGTGTATTTCTTTAAGGTTAAGACTAGTTTAAAGTTATCTTCATTGAAAAGTACAGTGCTTTTCCTTCAAAAATAAGGACATTTCAATGTGACCCCAAACTTTTGAACGGTAGTATATATATATATATATATATATATATATATATATATATATATATATATATATATATATATATATATATATATATATATATATATATATATATATATATATACATACACACACAAATATACACACATATATATAATGTGTGTGTGTATATATACTGTGTATATATATATATATATATATATATATATATATATGTATATATATATATATATATATATATACACTACCGTTCAAAAGTTTGGGGTCACCCAAACAATTTTGTGGAATAGCCTTCATTTCTAAGAACAAGAATAGACTGTCGAGTTTCAGATGAAAGTTCTCTTTTTCTGGCCATTTTGAGCGTTTAATTGACCCCACAAATGTGATGCTCCAGAAACTCAATCTGCTCAAAGGAAGGTCAGTTTTGTAGCTTCTGTAACGAGCTAAACTGTTTTCAGATGTGTGAACATGATTGCACAAGGGTTTTCTAATCATCAATTGGCCTTCTGGGCCAATGAGCAAACACATTGTACCATTAGAACACTGGAGTGATAGTTGCTGGAAGTGGGCCTCTATACACCATACTTGCCAACCCTCCCGTTTTTAGCGGGAGAATCCCGATATTCAGCGCCTCTCCCGACAACCTCCCGACAGAGATTTTCTCCCGACAAACTCCCGGTATTCAGCCGGAGCTGGAGGC